>NW_010552589.1:0-4644 GCF_000687285.1 Phaethon lepturus
GTTGCCGGCTGGGGCTAAACCACAACAGCCCACTACAGTCAGTAAACATGATTTTGAATCTTCAATGATGAACATAGATCAGCCTACTTCTGAAAGAAACGGTTAAAATGAAAGTCATATAGAAACAGCAGACCGCTTTACATAGATCATGAGCTATTTTTCAGTTTAAGTAGCTGTTTAATTTTGCTGGTAGCATGTTCTTCTAACAAAGAATAATCCAAACTAATGTACAATACCAAAAGAACTAAAATGCTTAATACAAGCTTCTTGCAAAGGATTCAATCATAAGCAGAACAGTATTTCTAAGCTCATAAGTTTACTGTCAGCAACGTGGTCTTCCTTATGATGACAAATTAGACTTTAAAAATCACAGGAATCCGGGCGAAGGTCAACCAGCTCTGAGTGGGAATCCTGCGGTGCTCCTGAATGCATGGGATCATTTTCTCAGTGATTGTGCTGTAGCACGGGCTGTTTGAAAGGATTATCCATTGCCGATGCGTGTGTGTGACTGTAGGTGTGTGCATTGTGTGTAATAGAAGACATGAGTGTTGCAAACTGTGCATGGATTAAACTTCAGGAGCATTCAATTTAATGCTTTTATTTCTTGGAGCTTGTGTCTTTAATGTTTGTAACAGTGTTTCTAACAGCGCCCATATGCAGTTCTGCAGAGAGAAACATTTTATAGGCACAAGACAACAATAAAACAATGCAAGTGTCTTTTTTTCCTCTCTCTTCTCTGATGACAGGTTTGTGTCCTGGGAGGGTTTGAAAGCCAAAATTTAAGAGCACACATGTGCAATACATTTTGTGGAATGTGTATATGATCTTCCTATGTATCACTGAGCATGAAAGGGATTTTTTGCTCTTTCATCCATGCATCACTGGTCACCACTTAAATATAAATTGCAAACATTTTTGAAGGCAAATGCATGCCCAGAAGGATTTCCCATCCTTCAGAGTTCAGGGTGCCTGTTGTAAATTGATCCAAGCCCATTCTTTCAATTGACAGGATTTTTCTTTTTCTGTTTCAGGCAATGTAGATGGTTTTCATCACCACACAGTGTGTTAGCAACTCAGTGAAGAAAGTTTTTTATAAAAATCTAAATAATTAAATCTCCTTATTTGAGTGTCTGTCTGCTTATAACTTGAAACAGTCCATGTTCACAAACTGGCTAAAAAGTTTTAGGTTACATATAGGATACAGATGTGGTCTTAAGCATGACTTTGCTGATTAAATTTCATTACTGGATATTGGGAAAAGTTTTTATTATTATCGTCATATATCATATGCAATCACTCGTATATTTATATATGAATACAAATGCAAGTGTGTGTCTTTGTGTTTGTATTTTTAAATATCCAGAATTGTTACTAAGTGTCAAGACTCAGACTCTACTGAATGCCTGGTTGCTGTGTGGCTTGTTATGGTTCATAGATTGATTCTTGGTCTAAGTTCTGCCACATATTAGCATAAGGGGTTACATATTTCATCTGACAACTATTAAATTATGGTGTAATCTCTCTCTCTCTCTATTGTCTTTTGATTGCTGGTTAAGTGGTATCATCAGGGAAGGCTAGAAGCAATGGGATGAAGGAGATATGGCCAGTTCAGAGGGGCAAAGAGTCTCCAGTTCAATGCACATTGCCCCTCTATGTCTGTACTTGCCAAGGTACATTTACTCAAGCACTGTAATTGTGGCAAAGTCATCCCTGTTGAGAGGCTCAATATGACTGGGCAATGTGACCTTGCAGCCCAGAAAGACAACCGTATGCTGGGCTGCATCAAATGAAGCATGACCAGCAGGTCGAGAGAGATGTTTCTGCCCTTCCACTCTGCTCTTGTGAGACCCCACCTGAAGTATTGCATGAAGTTCTGGGACCACCAGGACATGGACCCGTTGGAGTCAGTCCAGCAGAGGGCCACCAAGATGGTCAGAGGGCTGGAGCACCTCTCCTATCAAGACAGGTTGAGAGAGTTGGGGTTGTTCAGCCTGGAGAAGAGAAGGCTCCAGGGAGACCTTATAGCAGTCTTCCAGTACCTAAAGGGGACCTACAGGAAAGCCGGGGAGGGACTTTTACAAGGGCATGCAGTGATAGGAAAAGGGGTAATGGCTTTAAACTGAAGGAGAGTAAATTTAGAGTCGATCTAAGGAAGAAATTCTTCACTATGGGTGTACTGAGGCACTGGAACAGGTTGCTCAGAGAAGCTGTGGATGCTCTGTCCCTGGAATTGTTCAAGGCCAGGTTGGATGGGGCTTTGAGCAACCTGATCTAGTGGAAGGTGTCCCTGCCCATGGCAGGGGGATTGGAACTAGATGATCTTTTAGGTCCTTTCCAATCCAAATGATTTTACGATGCTATGATCCTATGATCCCCTGTTGATATGCCAAGGTTAGGGGTACACAAATATAATCTCTCTGCTACCAGTAGAACCTCTGTGTTTTTCCTCTAAAATTCTCAGTTCCTTTCTTGAATGCCTGCAGTAATGGAGCTGCACAGATGGCAATGTTTGGAAACAATATTTCAAATTGCATTTATTTCTTAAGAACACATTCTTGTCATCACTTCCCATGAAACATCTTGTTTTTATTTATTGGTTACAGCAATTGTAACTGCTGTCTGGGTGTGAGACACTAAACCAGATTTCTATTCAATGTTCCATAAGAGGGAAGAGGTTCTTTCAATCCTTGTGTTGCTACTCTTTGAGTAAGGACAGATAGTAAGGACAGCAAATAACCTAAACCCCTCTTTAGCAAAGTTGTATCAATGGTTGCCTGAGGAAGACAGAATCATAGAATCATAGAATATACTGAGTTGGAATGGACCCACAGGGATCATTGAGTCCAACTCCTGACTCCACACAGGGCAACCTAAAAGTTAAACCATATGTATAAGAGTGTTGTCCAAATGCTTCTTGAACGCTGACAGGCTTGGGTGCATGACCACTCCCCTGGCGAGCTTGCTCTAGTGCTTGACCATCCTCTCAGTGAAAAACCTATTCCTAATATCCAACCTGAACTTCCCATTATACAGCTTTAAGCCATCCCCTTGCATCCTATCAACAGACTCCAAAGAGAAGAGATCAGCACCTCCCTCTCTGCTTTCCCTCATGAGGAATTCGTAGACAGCAATGAGGTCACCTCTCAGTCTTCTCTAAGCTAAAAAAAACTAGTATCCTCAGCTGCCCTTCATAAGTCATGCCCTCTAGTCCTTTCACCATCTTTGTTGCCTTCCATTGGACACATTCTAATATTTTTATATCCTTCTTATAATGTGGGGCCCAAAACTGCACAATAGTACTCACAGAATCAAAGAACCACACAGAATCACAGAATGGTAGGGGCTGGAATGGACCTCTGAAGATCATCTGGTCCAACCGTGCCAAGGCAGGATCACCAAGGGTAGGTTGCACAGGAGTGCATCCAGTTGGGTTTTGAAGGTCTCCAGAGAAGGAAACTCCACAACCTCTCTGGGCAGCCTGTTCCAGTGCTCCATCACCCTCACAGTTAAGAGTTTTTCCTCATGTTGAGGTGGAACTTCCTGTGCTGCAGTTTATGCCCATTGCCCCTCATCCTATCAGTGGGCACTACTGAAAAGAGACTGGCTCCATCCTCCTGACAGACACCCTTCAGATATTTATAGACGTTGATAAGGTCCCCTCTCAGCCTTCTCTTCTCCAGACTAAACAGCCCCAGGTCTCTCAGCCTTTCCTCATATGAGAGACGTTCCAGTTCCTTAATCATCCTTATAGCCCTCCACTGGACTCTTTCCAAAAGTTCCCCTGTCTCTCTTGAACTGGGGAGCCCAGAACTGGACACAATACTCCAGATGAGGCCTCACCAGTGCAGAGTAGAGGGGGAGGATAACCCCTCTGGACCTGCTGGTCACACTCTTCTTAATGCACCCCAGGATACCATTGGTGCTCTTGGCTACCAGGGCACACTGCTGTCCCATGGAGAACTTATTGTCTACCAGGACTCCAAGGTCCTTCTCCACAGAGCTGTTTTCCAGCAGGTCAACCCCTAAGTTGTACTGGTGCATGGGGTTCTTCCTCCCCAGGTGCAGAACGCTACACTTGTCCTTGTTCAATTTCATGAGGTTCCCCTCCGCCCAACTCTCCAGTCTGTCCAGATCTGTTGAATGGCAGCACAGCTTCCTGGTGTATCAACCACTCCTCTCAGTTTTGTATCATCAGCAAACTCGCTGAGGGTACATTCCAACCCTTCATCTAGGTCATTGATGAAGATGTTAAAAAAACCGGACCCAGTACTGATCCCTGGGGAACATCACTAGCTACAGGCCTCCAACTGGACTCTGCACCGCTGACCACAACCCTTTGAGCTGTGCTGCTTAGCCAGTTCTTGATCCATCTCACAGTACACTCATCCAACCCATACTTCCTGAGCTTCACTGTAAAGGATGTTACTCGAGCTGAGGCTGCACCACTGCTGAGTATGATAGGAAAATTGCTTTTTTTGACTAGTTAGCTATACTGCCCTTGGATGTTACTCGAGCTGAGGCTGCACCAGTGCTGAGTATGATAGGAAAATTGCTTTTTTTGACTAGTTAGCTATACTGCCCTTAATGCATCCCAGGATGTGGTTGGCCCTTTTGACTCCATTGTTGACTCATATTGAGCTTACC
>NW_010552590.1:0-301 GCF_000687285.1 Phaethon lepturus
ACTCCTCCCCAAGCCTGTACCTTTGCATGGGTGACCGAAGTGCAGGACCCAGAAATTGGCCTTATTAAACCTCATACAGTTGACCTCAGCCCATTGATCCAGCCTGTCCAGATCCCTTTGCAGAGCCCTCCTACCCTCCAGCAGATCAACACTCCCACCCAACTTGGTGTCCTCTGCAAACTTACTGAGGGAACACTCGATCCCCTTGTCCAGATCATTGACAGAGATATTAAACAGAACTGGCCCAAATACTGACCCCTGGGGAACACCACTTGTGACCGGCCACCAGCTTGATTTAACG
>NW_010552590.1:719-31978 GCF_000687285.1 Phaethon lepturus
GGACTGCGGATAAATGATGGGAAGTGGCTTGGCAAGCTCCTCTGCCAGCTCCCTCAGCACTCTTGGGTGGATCCCATCAAGCCCCATAGACTTGTGGGTATCCAGGTGGCTTAGCAGGTCCTTAATTGTGTCCTGCTGGATTATGGGGAGACCACCCTCATTGGGAAAAATTTCTTCCTTATATCTTATTTAAATCTGCCTTCTTTTAGTTTAAAACCATTACCCCTTGTCCTATTGCAACAGGCCCTGCTTAAAAGTCTGTCCCCATCTTTCTTATAAGCCCCCTTGAAGTACTGAAAGGCTGCAGTAAGGTCTCCCCGGAGCCTTCTCTTCTCCAGGCTGAACAACCCCAAGTCTCTCAGCCTGTCCTCATAGGAGAGGTGCTCCATCCCTCTGATTGATTTTGTGGCCCTCCTCTGGACCCGCTCCAACAGGTCCATGACTTCCCTGTGCTGAGGGCTCCAGAGCTGGATGCAGAACTCCAGGTGGGGTCTCACCAGGGTGGAATAGAGGGGCAGAATCCCCTCCCTCGACCTGCTGGCCACGCTGCTTTGGATGCAGCCCAGGATACAGTTGACCTTCTGCTGAAAGGGCACATTGACTTCCATGATAAGTCCCCAATACTTTCTACTTGACTGTTGAGTTGACATCTAGCCAGTGCTGGCTGGGAAAACTGCAAGGCTAAGGACTGCTCTGATACTGCATCCCTCCATAAGCTCTTACCAAAACAAAGATGATAGAGCTTATTTGTTACAACATATACCAGGAAGGACTGCTGGCGTTTCAGCAAGGGGTTGCCTGCCCTTATGTTATGAGAATATCCATGTCCCTAACTAGGCATTCATTGTCAGTGATCATGTCCCTACACTTTAAGTTCTTCTGTAATTAAACAAGTAAAAAGTGTCTTAGAAAATGGATTTTTGAGTCAGTGTCTTCTCTTTCCCATCTTGCATTACTATCACAATTCATTCCCTTTCACTTTTCCCGTACTTAACATTGTATCTTTCTTGTCATAAATGTCATTTATGTATAAATCATTACATTTCAGGCAGAAGCAGCATGGAGAATAATTTCTGTAAGGCCTAAACTACAGACTCATGCTGACATTACTCACCTCCCTTGAGACTTACTTACATGTTTTCTTTGCTGGCTAAATTTGCGTAAGAACAGCTCAGACTCAAAGTCCACTTACAGATTAGATTTTGTAAATATTCTTTTTCTTTTTTTAAAAGTGATTTATTTTTCCATTTACTTCAGCCTGGCTTGTCTCCAAGAGTTGTTTCAGAGTAAAATACAAGACCTCCTATTTCCTTTGGATGCGATCTTTAAACAAGGATTTGGAAACCTCTAAAACACTCAGTAACTCAGCACATGACATGGTACGGAAAGGGGTTTCCTTTCAGCCTCTCGGGCCAGCTGGGAGCCCACGCAAGGAGCCACTTGAAAGAAGTGACCCTGGCTGAGCAGCAGCAGCCAGGCAGAGCACTGCATGACAGGCAGCAGAGGCTCAGCCCCACAGATACAGAGGGAACAGTAGGCACAAATTTCGTTACATGGCTTCCAGTTGGAAATAGTCTCTGAGTTACCCTTTCGTAAGGTCACACATATGATAGAAAAATTCTGGGAATGGAATTCAGTTCCAGTCATGACACCTAAACCCAGGTGTCATAGTTCCCATGAGAGCCCATGGAGGTCTCGTCGGCTCTGCCACTGGAAACCAGAGGGTTATCTCAGCTGGTCAGCCAGGATGCATCCACTTAGGGTGAGCAGAGGCACTCTCTACATGAATTAGATCTCTATTGGCTGTGACAGGAGCCCGGGCTCACAGTTAGACACCTAAATCTTGCTTTTCCTATTAAGAAACAGAGCCCAATCTTAACGCATGCGTCCTCCCAGTTTGCCCACAGGACCTCTACACAAACATCATGGAAGGACATTCTACTAAACTCCTAAATCCAGTTCAAAACTGATGCTGAAAACACTAACTAAAAAGCTATTCCATAGTAGCAGCTGTCTTTTTGTCAGATTATTCAACAGTAAGCAGTATGTATAATAAAGATCCTGATTTATTTGTAATGTTTATTCAAAATGTCAGAACAAATTACTTCTATCCAATACAAAGTCTGTTTTACAATTCCATCCATTTTTGTTAGGTTTTTAATACTGGTCCTAATTTGCATCTTTATGCTAAAACACGAAAATAGAGCTCCTTTCCTTGAACACCCTCATTTTTCATTAACTTCAATAGAAACGTCTCATGTAAAAGGAATGCTAGATCAGAAAGTGGTAGCTACAGTAAGAGCAAGCTAAATGGCATGCCAGAGAGGACAGTGTCCTCCAGTGCTTTACAAGGAATATCCCTTTTAAATCAGGCAATATTGTGCCTAAAGCTTAGCAAACATTGTGAGCTTCATTTTCGGTCCGAGAGCTACAGATTTCTGTGAGTCCCGTACTAAGAAAATTTCAAGAAACATTTCACAATCCCAGACTGGTAAAACAAGGGGTTGAAAAGGATCCTCCCGTTCCCTACAAGCCTTCAGACAAAATGGGTGGCAGAAGTTGGTGTGAAGAAAAGGGCACATCTTTTGGGGCAGGCTGTTACAGCAATTACCTTTAAGAACAAATCTCTGGGTACTTCTGCTTTGGTTAACATGCCAAGTCAAAGGGAATTTGGTTCATGTGTGTAGATAACGGTGACATCTTAAAGACTGAACACAGCATACATCAACATATCATCTCTTTAGAAGACATGCATCTAAATATAAGCTTTAAAGCATGTGTGGGGTATACACAGAGCAAGTTTTCTGCTTCCACAGATGACATTCACAGTCTTTTCCTTTGGCTTCCTCCTCCATATTTGCCTCCTTCAGCTGTATGTACAAATGGCACTGTTTTTCCTCAGAACAGTTATAAAGATTGCAATGACATTGAATGCAACCTGGTTTCAATAATACTGAATAGATGAAAGTATCAAAACAGAACCCCCAAAAACCAGAAAACCAGATCACAGTGTAATTAGTGCTGTAAACCAAAAGTATTTCTGTCAGTCCCAGCACAACATCACACCAGTTACTTCTGGCTCCTTTTGTTAAAAAACAGTTACATAGCTAGACATTTGCATTTTATTCCTGATTATATTATGTATTCTCACTGAGAAAGTGCAGAGGACAAGAATATTTAAGCATGTGAATCAAGTAAGACTGCAAGGCTGCTACTTTATTTCAGTCTCTTTTTTCATCAGTTCACCATAGCTTCACACGTTGCTCCCTCGCCATTAGTAGGAGTTACTTGCCACGTGCATCTCCTGAACTCATTGTGGGAAACTGTAAGGCGTTTTGTTGGTTGCTTGCATTTACAATGTAAGAACATGCTGCCACACCAGTGATTTCCATGGATGCGTTGCCACTGATGCGAGTGGGAGCCCGAGCCGCTGTGGCACAGGACATCGCCTCTTCTTCTTCACTAGATGCGGTGGCAAATCCATTGCAGACAGTGCCAGTCTGGAAATGGCATGCCAATTTGCCAAGCAGCTGACATTGTTTTAAATAAATATTTTAGTATTCATCCTAATATTGCCATGACAAAGCTTTAAACCATAGTATCATAGAATCAAAACATGGGCTTAAAGTAATAAAAACAAAGAAATACCATGCATAGAACAATATAGGTCCATGATTGGGAGCTACATCTTGCAGTAAGCAAGGTAGTTATTTCTGTGTCAGAAAAGAGCTCTCTCTGTCAGCTTTAGTGGCTTTGAGACAAACACCTCTAGAAATGTCCCAGTGCCTACAGCCCCCAGCTCCTAGCCAAGCAGCAGCAGATGGGTGTGCTTGACACAGTGGGATGAGCCCACAGAGATCTGTATTCTCGGGTTTACAAGAGATTGTTCTAAACAAGGAAGAGGAAAATCTTGGACATCAAGTGTCCTTGACTGTCTATCCTGAATTGTAATTACTTGCACTATTTACTGTGTTCATATCTATACCCTGTTGTGAAAATCTGAAGAAATGCTAGAGTCTGCAGCATAAATAGCATATTAATGTGTTTTTCAAAAACTGTATATTTTTACCAGGGAAACTGAAACCTTTTCATCCAAGTGTATAATAAACTTATATTTCTTTACAGCCACATCCCTCTTAAATAACCATGAACACTTTTAGAGAGGCCATGCTCTAATAAGATTGCAGATTTACCCTTTGATTTAAAAACAAGCAAATAAGAATCTCTAATTTCCATTGAACAAGGAAAATATTATATTACTGTTTTAGCTCTCTTTTTGCTGTACTATCTATAGGAACATTAATGATATGTTGAGTAATTTGGGAGGAAAAAAATCTTACAAATATATCTCCAGAAAGTACAATGAAATAACACGCCATGAGAGGAGGATGGATCCCCAGCTACCCTCATCCCCAAGTCCTCTCAACAGAACATCACAGACCTAACCTGCAAGCGTGTGTGCTGCGACGAGTGATCCTCTGTAAGGCAGGGCATGATCCCGTCACAATAAAGGTTGCATCTGGGGCCAGGCTGTTTGGAGAAACACAATACGATGGGATTAGACCGGTTTATGAGAGCGCATGGACGTTAGCATGGATCTTGGTGTCCATGCACATAGAGTCTTGGCAGCCAGCTCGGTGCCCGGGGAGGTGTTCCTGCAAGGCTCTTCCAGGAACCATGGGTTTTACAATACTGTGTTGTCCTGGGGTGGTCATGCAAGCAGCCTCAGCATAGCCAGGAGGGAGGGGCCAGGGGATGGCTTTTGAAGGGATGTAATTTCCATTAGCGTGTTCATTTGGCTTCTGTTTAAACCAATAAACATAATGAATATGTCACCATAATGCTTAAATGACTAATGATATCAAACCTAGGGTAGTTTGTAATGGCAAGCTAATCAGGAGCGTATGCTTGGAAGTCAAATGGTCCTACTCCCATCTTATCTGTTCTTAGCATTTAATACAAACAACCTCCCAAAAAAGGCACAAGTGATGGATAATGTAGGCTTGAGGGAGACGTATCAAAAAACCTACATGGTAATGAACAGCTTAATGAATGAAGAAAAAAAAGATTTAAAAAACAGGAAAAAATTATCAAAAATAGTGTCTTGAATCAGTTGGGGCCAGAAAATAATTTAGGATTGAAGGAATCTAGAAGTGTGTAAGGATGATGTGTACAAAAAGGAACAAGCCTGGGTAGATGGCATTTCTTTGGCGTTGATTTGGTGCAGGGCACCTTACTCAGCCATTCCACATCTGGCTTGTGGCCATAGGGGACACAGCAGCACAGGACTTCAGCAGAAGCCAATTGTCCAAACATGAACCACTGAAATCCTGTGGAAGAATAAAGTCCTTTGGAAACTCTGAAAAGTGGAGTTCAAAGGGGTTTCCAGTGGATCAGAGACAGGACAGTGATATTTTGCCTCTAGCAAGAGGCCGAGTTGCTGTGCCTGGGAACCCTCCATGGGTACCCCTCTGAGGCTTCTGGCCAGTATCGTAGGGTGGGGTTTAATGACATAGTTTTAGTCATTTTAAAAAAATAAGGATTTAATCCTGTTTCTCTAGCTAGTGATCAGAATTGGTAGCTTTGGGAGAAAATTCTCTATCTGACAACCCTATTATAAAATGGGACAAAGTGCCTGGTGGGGTTTCCCTCTTTTTCTCTTCTCTCACTTCTCAGATCATCAAGGGAGCCTAGGTGAACAGCTTCTGCAAGAGGCCTTATTTTTAGATTAAAAAGTTATTTGAAATGAATCCCGCTTTCAGCTTTTTCTTTCATCTCTGGAAACTACCACTATGTCATGTTAAGATTGATGGCTTCCCCTCCTGGAAAAGCACAGTGAAGGACTGCCTTTACTGAATCACACTTGATTTGATGTTTCTTGTGTTTCTGTGTTTGAAATAATTTCCTACATATAATTATACACTTAAGCAATATTTATGTGCATAAAACAGCTATACAGTTTTCCTGTTTTCCAAAAGAGATTGGCTTGCCCTAGGAACATTTTGCCTTACCACTGTGTTTTTGTACTAGATGTTGCTATTTAGGATATAAGTAAAGGAAAGAGACTATTAATTGTGCTTTTGAATGAATTGTACAAAAAGGACCCACATGAGGCCACACATTTATGCATGACAAAAAAATGTGTACCTACGGTACAGAAGTGTAATTATATTGAACCCACATATGTGTAACAAGAAAAAAAAATTGGGAATTGACACTGTTTTAGTGATGTGCCAAATATTAAATTATGTCTTTTTTATTCAGATTCACAGTAAATCTTCTGCATTTTGAACAATCCATGTATTACCAAGACATTAACATTTCATTCATCTGCTTCCCGACAAAAATCTGCCTCTGTCAGATTTTGAGTGAATGTAACGTTTAAAAAAAGTTCAATGATAGCCAAATCCTGCAGCGCTCATATAGCTAAATCCTGACTGCAAATTGCAAGCAGTTAGAGACTGCAAGATAATGGTCTCCAGCGTTCGTTAAACCCTCCATCTGGGGTTTAACAGCACAATTCTGGGGACCGCAGGGAATAGTCCGGCTTTAGTATGACTCATTTGACTATTTTGTGTGTGTGTTTGTCCATTTCTTACTTAATACTCAGTGTGATAGAGCATACAACCCCATGACCTCCAACAAAATTGCAAGGGTGTAAATGGGAACGGGGCTTAGGCTATAATATTTGTTGTGTAAAAGCCTTTGCAAATTAGCCTGCAAAGAGCCACTGAGTGATACAAAACCAACAGCTTTTAGAGCCTATTTTACCATGTTATTTTAGTTAGTTTAGCAGCTGAAGTAAGATTTTACCCATTACAATTCTTCGGCAGTCTTGCTCCCCATGCAGCCGATGGAGGCTCAAGGCACTTGCAGGCAGGACTGCCATAATCCATTGAAGCCAAGTGGCAGGTCTTAAAACGATGCCACCTTATTTAAGCAGCAAAATGTCCTAGATCCTTAATTTTTTGCACACGTGGCCCTCTGAGTTGTGGCACCTGGAGGGGCGTGCAGGAGGCAGACCCTTACATGGACCCAGGAACAGCCTTTTCCTCCTGGGGTGGGATGGTGGGACACCTTACCCCAGGATTTGCTCAGCTGGCACAAGCCTCATACAAGATACAGCATCCCCCAAACCCAGCAGACCCCAGCAGACCCCAGCAGACCCCAGCACACACAGCGCAGGGAGGGCAACCTCTTTAAGGACCTCAACATATGACTGGTCCCATGTGCCCAGGAGGAAAATTAAGTGCAGGTGCTGGGACTCAGCCCAGGGACCTTCATCAGAGCTGGCAGGTTTAAACATGCTTCCAGCCTCCAAAGCCAAGAAATATGGTTTCATCCCAGTCCTGTGGGGAAGGGTGTGTGCCTCCTCTGGCAAGTGACCTCTTGATGTCTATGAGCTGTGCAGAAGTAGGCTACTTCTTTAGAGAGACATGAGGCCAGCCCTGTGTAGTTGGGAGGGGGCAACAGCTGCTTTTGCCATGAACTGAAAGGAAATTTCTCTCTTCTTTGCCAGACCAGGGATAAAAAGATCTCTGTACCAGAATGGTAGTGTTGAGGGCATGTTATCCTGGTGGGCTTGAGGCACAACCAGCCAGCACATGGTCCACCAAGCTGAGACCCATGCTGGGGTCTGTCACTCTGTGCAAGGGTACTTGGCCCTTGTGCATGCTGGAGCTGAGAAGAGTCCTCCCGTGCTGATGTGTGGTGGCCTGCAAAGAAGCCATGTGCAAAAAAAAAAAAAAAAAAAAAAATTACTAGATGCTTGTGGTCAAGGTAAGAGAAACTAGAAATGCTAATTTAATCACTCTGCTGCGTCTCTGATCAAAGCAGCCCAGAGTCATGAGAAAATCCCTTTTACAGCACAACTTAACATGGTTAACAAGATGTCAAGTTTTTCAAATAATCAGATTTTTATTTAAAACACCTTAATACCAGGCTATGCAAAGATTTACAGGAACCAAGCATTTGTCTGTGAACCTGCAAGGTCCTTAATCACAGAGCTGACTCGATGGCCGCTGTGAAAAGGAACTGAGGAGTGATGCCATCCAGTATAGCTAGCCCCAGCTACCTGGTGCCTTGGTTTGGGGGGCTGACCTTGCTAGAGTCCATTCTAAGTCTTGTTCTACTGGTTTGGTCCTTCCCTTCTCCCAGTTTTAGCCAATGATTAATGGAAAAGTGCATTAAAACTGATCATGGGTGTAGTCCAGAGCACAGAGTCCCCACCTGCCTGGGGTACGAGTCAGGCTCTTGCTTGAAATCTTGCTCTCTAGACCATTAATTTTAGGTTTTGCAATTGCACAGCTTCAACTGGCAGAGCTAAATGGACCTGCTCCCAGCTATCCTGTAAACCTGTCTTCACCTTTCTCCAGCCTTTTTTCCCTGTTCAGCTTGCCTATGCCATAATGAGTAGTTTCTTAAAAACTGAGAAAAATAGGTTTAAACCTCACTTATACAGAAATGGGCATCAAACCCACACCTCCCAGTCCTTGACCAAGAGCTTCAGGCTACCATGTGAAAGATGAGCTGCAGGTGACGCTACCAGTTTGGAGGAAGAAAAGCCACAGTTACTGCTATGTTTTGTGGTGTCAGCTCTCATGCTGACAGTGGGCACTGGCATTATAAATTGCTGCATTTATTGAGACTGAAAGGGATTTTGCATAGGTCTAACACAAAGGGAGATGGATCCTATTCAGGCTGAGATGCAGATTTTTCCATAGTGGATCAAGCTGCCAAGTGTGAAGCAGCAGACACTTCAAAAGGTACATGAAATTCCACAAAATAGAGTTATAGGACAGCGTTTTCCAGACCCCTACTCACTCAACCTGGAAGTATGAGGTTTCAGGCTTCCCTTCATCCAGATCAAGTTTTTTTAAGGAGTTTACTTTTTAAAATTTGTTTATTCTGTTTATTGGTATAAATACCTTCTCTCTGTAACCTGAATGTTCCCGTCCTCCATGATTTCCTATGGCACTGACTTCCATAGACCACTACACAGAAAGACATTTCCTTTGTGCTCAGACTTTTTCATCCAATTAAAAATGTCTATAATAAATGTTTTCATCTCACACAGTATTTGTATACATTGCCTGGTATACACAAAGCTTCTCACTGGGTGTGGAAAGCATGGAAAATCCAATAACAAATACACTTTGAAAGCCAAGATTGTTTGAAACTGATAGATTTCTTACCTTGAATACTATTCTGTCAACAACCATAGCTTTTGCCAGCTTTAATTTGTCTCAGTCTATTGATCGTCCTTTGTGGGATGTTCCGGCACCGCTCCTCTACAGTTATAGAAAGAGGAAGGATGACTTCTACCTACGACTGCAACCCACACAACCTTGCTGAAATTAATGACATGACCTGCCATCTGAAGTCATTAATGTAACATTATGGCTATAAAGTCTGGGCCAGCTCTGGCTTGCAGGCAGGTGTACATTCCAAAGGATTTAATTAACATCAGTAACACTGGACTGATAGGAACCGCTTCGGCAGAAATGCTCTCCTTTCCCCACATCTGAGGCACAAGCTGGTCTTATGCACGTTCTTGTGCTTGCTTAGACAGCCAGGAGGACTTTGGTCCTCAGATGTACTTCAGGCAGAGTAGGCAGAGCTATAGTTGCATGGCTGTCTTATCAGTTTTCTCATTGTTTTACTAGACTAACTGGCTGGCCTGATTTCCCTCTCCCAACCTAGGTCTCTGCTTCTGGCTGACTGCACGTGGGGCTATCCATTTCCCTCTCTATGAGGGATGTCGCACAAACTCACCCAAAACCTGCCAGCTTTGCTTTGGCTTTCCCCTGGGAAGACCATCTGTACTGGGAGCCAGGGGAAGCTATGCGCTACAGTCTGGAGCCTGGCCAGGGCTCGCTGCATTTCAGAGCTTTTCTGAAGAAGGCTTCACGCACTCACCTTGTAAAGCAAGTATCCGCTTTTCATTTCTCAGCCTGGATAGCTGAGGTGAGACTGAATACTTTCTGGCAGAGCCGGGGGTCAAATTCAGGCGTATACTGCAGCAGACACAAGAACCTGAATGAGCTTCAGCCGTGCCTCTGAAATGGGATAATACTTTTTGTCACAAGGGACCTCTAAAGGTAACTTCGCTGATATTTGTGAAGTGCTCCGATTTCCCAGAGCCTCACGCTTCCGGAGAGCACGCGAGGCAGGAGGGATTATCTCCATGCAGCATGGCGCTTAGTCAGAGCCACCCGGGGCCCCTGCATGGGAGAGCTGGAAGAAGAGGATTGCTGAAGAGCTGCCCGTCACAGAGCGTCCTATGTACCAACTGAAGGAGGACTTAAATGGGGAAAACACCATATGTGTGATCACATCATTAGCAAATGTATCATAATGCCTAGGCATAAGGGAGCTAAATTAAGCTATGGATGCATAACCTAGTTTGCATGTAAGATCTCCATAAAGACTGTATCCCTTCTATTGTTATCAGTGGATGCTCCAGGCAATAAACAATCCTGCAGTTAGGTTTCCTTGCTTGTGCACATGGTTGCTAAATTCAGCATTTATTAGTGGTGTCTGAGAGGGAAACGGATATTATTGATGAGAGTCTGTAGAAATCATAACTACCGCTCTGTAAAAATGGCTGGGAAAAATTTGACACTTAAAAATTGCTGTGCATGGGGAAGAATTCATAGTACTCTACATGGCACCTGAATAATTAGAAGATAGGATGGTTTTGAACAGAATAACCCTATAGGGTGAATGAAGGCCAATTCCCCATATTTACCTACTATGAAGCTCAGTTTAGATAGTTGTAATTGCTTGTTTGGTAATGGCATTATGAAGCTGAATTAATGGTGTGTATGATATATCTTAATGCTCAATAAAGGTGCTCCAATATTCCAGGCTCAGGGAGAATACTGAGTGTGAAAGATATATGTGAACAGGGAAAGACTGATGCTCCCATTTTTCATTTTCATTATGGATGGGCCTGATAACAGTCACCCTGTTTCACAGTCTGCCTGGGAAGAACTGATTTACATTTCTGTTTTGCAGCCTGTGCCTTCCCTGGGTGAATGCCATGAAGGGTATCGTCCGGCTCACTGGTCCCTGAAGACCAGCTTCCTTGCTCTGAGCTGTGGCAGGTCTACTGTCCACCAAGATAAAGCTTATTAATGTGGCAAATTAACGTGATGATAAGGGGTGTCGGGAGGAGGAGGGGATCCCCCAAGCACTGAAGGGCGCTGCAATGCTGCTAGACAGTCAGAGCTGATTTACATTTGTATTTCTCACAGAAGTTTTAAAATGTATATGGACTTGAGTTACCAAATAAATACAATGCCTGCATCAGTATCTTTGCAGAGTATTCATGCTTACCAGCTATGGGGTGACCGTCCTAGGCAGGAGGGTGGCCTGGGAGCCTGATCTAGATCATATTCCTCCTAGACAGGTGCTGGGCTCATCATCCCTCCCTCCCACCAAGGCTTCTCTTGTTAACTACAGACACACAACACCGGCTTAGAGCAGCAGCATTTTACACTACCTCCTCAGAGACGCGGCTACAAGGAGCACAGGTGGGTCCAAGTTTGCCATCTGTAAGTGGAGAAGGTAATTTGTTGCCTCCCGCTGGTGCCGGGAGGTTCCATTCATTGCCATTTTGTGCTTCGTGTGCAGAAGGCACTACACAAGTGCATGTTTGATACAGATATTTGCCAGAGGCTTACAAAGCTTCCCATATGGCATCTCCACGCAGTGCTCATGAGCTCAGATTTTCTCTGCACGGGATTGAGGTGATGAAATAGCGTCTCTGTCAAACTGGCAGCCTCCAGGAACCAGCATTAATGCCTCAGAAACATTTTAAAGGTTTTTCTTTATTTTGTTTTTTTTTTAAAGGATCTGGAATTTTTCTGGCCTTTCAAATTTTTGTTCTAATTCTCATGCTAAACAGCCCCCGCCCTATCCCTTTAGCTTCTTTTTCTACTAAAAAATGGGAAATGGCTTTAGGAGGTTGAAGTGGAACAGCTGAGCTTTAAAATGTGACACTTTGGAAATAACATTCCCAATTAGAGTTGGAATTGTCACTGTATGCTGAAAGTGATGCTTTCTTTCACTTTGTGTCTCAACCTTAAAGACACTAATGAGGGCTTTTTCCCTAAACGTGGACAGGGAATGTTTTGGTCCCCTTCCTTGCTTTAGTAATTCCCTCTGTAAAGACAACAATGTGCAGGGGGGATGGACAGTGCCTAAGAAGGAGAGAACTCATGTCCTTCCATCCTGCCCCATTCCCTCCATTGCCCTAACAATAAAAATCACTTGCTGATTTCTAAAAAACATACTAAATTTTAGCTAAGACGTGTTTATTTATGATTGCAAGAGATAATTTTCAGCGAAGCCTAATGCCGTATTACACAGTGATACATAAAGTTCTTTTCTCACTGAGGGAGATAAAAGCACTCCTCATCAAGCTTTCATAGCTTATTAATTAATTTTAGGATATCTCCAGAAGGCAAAATATATGTATGGTGCTTCAGAAGGATGTAACATATGGAAATGCAATATAATCGGTCACAGTGAGTTGGGTAACTTGACTAAAGCGAAGTCTGATACCTGTGTCTGACCTGAAGGTTAGCTGGTACTGCGATTCACCTCCTGCACTCACCAAAAAGGCAAGTGTAAATATAACAGAAAAGAAAGCAAACATCATTTGAGAGAGAGCGCACTGTGCTTAGAGCTCTTTCTTGGTTTCCCTGTTGTACTAAAAATGGGATTTGTTTGGGACAAAACATTTTACCGCAAATGAAAGTTGGAAAACTAAACTAAGTATTTTAACAAGGAGGTTTAATTCAAAACTAAATTTTACTTAATAAAAAACACCAAAACTAATACATAATATTATCATTAAAAGTCATCTGATGGTTTTGACTAAATCCACAAAATATCTCAGTGATCTCCCCACTTCTGATCATTCTGTGCCTTCCGAACTGCTAGATCTCAGAACCCCAAAGTTTAAAGAATATTTTTCCACCCACCTACCAACTTTGTGAAGTGGAGGAAGTAATTATCCGACTGATAGAAGGGAGATCAAGACAGTGGATTTTTTACGAGAGTGAAGGTAGCTTTAATTTAGAGGAGAAGAAGCTCTGTGAAAAAAAAGGGGAATTGAGCCCAGCTGTTCCCTTTCCTCCTGCCATACACGCCATACATGGGCTCAGCCCCAGGTACGCTGCAGAGCCTGCTGGTGGGTGGCAGGAGGCCTCTCGTCACAGGACACCTCCAACTTGAGGGCTGAACCTTGCATGCCCGTGCCTGAGGGTGCCACAGCATGGCTGTGCCTTCCCCCATGCCCGATGGTGATACAGTCGGCCCCATCGCTGCCCTTTTGGGCCCCATCACTCATGAAATGCCTGTCAGGATTCAATGGTTTACCCAAGGCCACAAGAGAGCTCTGCAGCTGACCTGGGAGTCATACTTATGTCTTGCAATGCCCAGCAAGGCGTCCTCCCCTTCTTTGCACAGCCCCAGCTTGAGGAAGGAGCTCCATATGGTTAAATGGATGTATAAAATAGTAGAGATTTATGGATTCAGAATTTTATCCAGGCTGTTACGGTGATTTAGAGTTGGGTCAGAACCAAAATCTTTGATCACACACACAGATTGGGTGGTATTTGGAATCTGGATCCACTTCTGAAGTCTGCATCTGACTCACTTTTAGCTACAGACATAGTGTTTTACGGTTTTATTTCTATTCCGGGGGGACATTTTCATGCATGCCTTGTAGCAGACAGAGGAGGTGGGGATCTCTGTATGATTTATATTCAAGGTAATGCATACATAACTACATCTCTATCTCTCTAGCACATAGTCAGATATAAATTTAACTTCATTCATTTGCTGCACTAAGAAACAATGCAGCTCCCTTGGCAACACACCAGCCACAGACAGGAGTTTGGTAGAAGAAAGATTCAAAGCCAGTCTCCTAATTGACTTTTTGAAGTCATAAGCCATTTGTAGCTGTAGCAGTAATGGCAGTAAATAGATCGGTTTAGGGACCGTAGAGAAAAAAATCCTCCAGCACAAATCTTTATCCAAGTGAATGCTGGAACACTTCACATGGTTTCTGAAGATGTCCAAGAAGAAGCATTTTTTGTTTTGCTTTGGTAGACTGCTCTGCTAGTGAGATTGTTGAAAGCAAATTCCCAAACTTTTGATATTTTAAAAGGTTAAGTCTTCTGGTTTTTTAAACCCAGTAATTTAATCTCTCTGTAACAGAAGATTGTATTACTCTGGAAGAAAAGTAATTTATTTATCTGGGGATAGATGACCTCGTTGAATATGATTCACTTATCTGTGGTTTTAGGTGAACAGCTTTTTTTAAATTGATCAGGAGCACAAGCAGTTCAGCTGGCTCTGGAGAAAAAAAAAAAGTTATTTTCTGAAAAAAGGCAATGGCGGCTTCTTTTTGTGGAAAATGTGAAATCTAACAGGTGTAAGGCAGAACGAAATGAATTTGAAAGCAAGAACACATTTCTATATGCTATTTTGAGAACTCTGGGAGGGACTAAATCAGTTGCCACATGGAAAAGCAGCGGCACACACACACATGGTGGGATATTTCTGTTCTCCAACCAAGACACACATCTTCCCAAGGGGCTACAGTGATACTGAACCACCCTTTCAATTCCTGGGGCACAACACTAGGATGTTTCAGGAGCTTGACATCCATTTCATGCAGGCAGTAGTGCCAGTGCACAGAGTGACAGAGCTCCCTCTTGGCTGCTGCCTCATCTCCATGACCCAGGGGAGGTTGCTCTGACCAGATTTGTTTGTTCCTCCTCTAGCCACTGCTTTACCTGTCTGCTGAAGCATCCGTGAGCAAGGTCAGACTTAGGGTCCTTTTGGGTTGCATTCACATATTTCTCAGCTGTGCCACAGGATCCTGTCTACTAGCTGCTAACTCTGAGACACCTGACTAAGTGGTGGATGCAAATTTACAGAAGGACCTATGTCATATATCCTGAGATGACTCCAGCAGAAACATGTGGCTGAGCCCAACTTTAAGGAACCCAGCTCCCACAGTGAAAATCACTACTGCAGCAGAGGCACACGGTTCCTTACACCATGCACAGGGAGAGCCAGGCATCAAGGAGGACAATGCTGAGAAGTCACCATGCTGAGTGGGGAGCTGTCATATCTAGGCAGGAGGAGATAAGAGGAGAAAAGTGGGACTGCAAAGCTGACTAATGCCATTCTGACAGTGATTCTCAGCTCTATACCTCCTCCTGGAGCTAAACCTTTCAGGCAGGTCAGTCACAGAGCAGTCACAGCCGTCCAAAAGGAGACATCATCTCATGCATTTGAGATGCCTTGGCATATGCAAGAAGGGGCTGGCAAGAAAAAACAGCCTGGAGGTCCAAGTTACTCTAAAGCATTGCAAATAGCACCAGAAATGTTCATTCAGGCAACCAAAGCTGACCCTTGTGCAGTCTAGCAAATCAACCAACAGTCCCTCCACCGGTCCTTCGGAAAATCATTTGAGAGCTGCAGAGCCGCGGCCTCATGAGCCTAGCATGCCTTTCAGGACTACCTCAAAGTCTGGGGCTATTCCTGCTTAGCTTTGCTCTTCAACACCCTATGAAGTGCTGTTGGCCTATGTTGATGATGGTTTGAATTCCTCTGGAGACTGGGGCACACATTTTGAGCTGGTGTTACAATAAAAGTACCTTATTGTAGTTAGGTTTAAGTTAATTCTTCAGTGGCCGATACTGAATCAAAGCAAGGCCAGAATAAACTGCATCAATTTCCACTCTGTTCTTCTTGTGCCTGCTCAGGCACAGCGGGTAAAGCAGCACTGCTAGCTGGACTCATGTGTACCTCTTGTCAAAATGAACATTACTGGAAATACGCACTTAGGTTACTCTCCGTGTGGATGACCAAATTCTGCTAGTTCCAGATAAGAGAAATGTCACCAATGTAAGTCAGGAACTGGAGAGCAAAATCTATTCTCTCTGTATCCAGCAATGCCCTGCACCCCAGAAATCTCTGCCACACAAACTGCTGGATTTACAAGGGTCAGCATGTTCTCCCAGGCCCCGAGGGTGCCATCGATAACACAGCTAAGCCAAGACGAGAGCCAGTTGTTGCTAAAAGGCACGATCCCACTTCCCCCTTCTTCCTCACGCCTTCTGCTTGGCGATAGCTCTCGACCCACCAGGCAGTCTCCGGGCAGACCGGGGAGCGTCAGCGCCAGGAAAGTGGTGTGAGCGCACGCTGGGTGCAGGAAGGGCCACGGCGATGCCACTTTCAGGGACAACTAGCTATTAAATCAAGTTATCCACAGCATCAAACTGCACCCCCAGAAATGGCCGCAGGTCTTTCCCAGCACAACTTTCCTTTAACCAAAAGCCCTGGTGAAGTATCTCATCTGCCCCTTTCTATCCCACCTGCGGGATGGAGGGTACCGCAGGCCTTGCAGGGTAAACCGCAGGTTTCAAGCGTGATGTGGCTGGAGAGCGCTTGTTTGTGAAGGAGGATTCGGGTGACGTTACTTACCACAGACGTTTCTCCCTCTCTGTTTGCACATCTTTTTAACTTCCTCGACTTATTTGTGAAGGAACTCCAGAACAATCAGCAGAGGATGTAAAGCTGATAGCTTATCACCCAGGAACCATAAAGACACATGCATCCTGATATATATGAGGATAGAGAAAGGAAGTGATATAGTCTTCAAAAGTGTGAATGCTGGTGCTCTACAGCTCACAGAAGCCAGCACATATAAAAGACTCCCAAATGCTGGTGAGTAATTCAGTGCTGATTTTTTCAGCTGTGTGGAAAACTACAAACACAGCAGCTCTGCCATATTTGTGACACGTAAAATGAAAAGGTATTGATGGCTGGTATCTGCAGCTGGATTTGTTCTGCTATTTAAGTCCTGTTTCAAATGGAAAAAAATTAGAATAGTATGTTAATGCTTACACAGACAGTATTCACATGTTAAGGCTTGGACTATTGGCATACAGAGCAATTCTGCCTCAATTATTGTGATTCTGAAAATGTCCTACAGGAAAAGAAGGATGGCAAGGCAGCATGTTCATGTTCAATAGCTTATAGATACTGGAATTCATCCTAGTTTTATCAATCTAGAAAATAACAACAAAAAAAGTAACATGAAAGCAAAAATATGGCTGTCCAGATTGTAATTTTTAAGGGATATTTGAAAAGTTATAATCTTTCTTGCAATGACTCCCTGGAGCTCCTAAATAAACTAACCAGGTTTCTGGGCCTTTATATACTTCATCTAATACCTTTTGTCTCTATTCACTCTTTTTTCCCCTCTCTCACCTTAGATTGCACAGTTTCACAGTGGATAAACTCAAACCACACACAAATATTCAGAGTGAGACCAAGTCTGAAAATCCTCTAGGCCCACAGCAGCCCTGAAACATTAACAAACTGCTGTGTTCCTTTCCTCAAACATTGTAATAAGCTGACATGTCAAAATAAAAATTATTAATGCTGTGAAGGCAGAGACATAAGAGAGGGCCAAGCACCTTCCTACCCCCAAAAGGAATACAGTCCTCCACGCAGAGGGGCTCCCATGGATTTCAGTCATATTTCTTAACCCACTGCATCCTGACTCACAACCCTACGTGCTCGTACTAAGAACATCACCTCAAGGTCTTTTTTGAAAGGTTGAGATCAGCAATTTGGGAGACAGCTCGCCTTGACTTTAATTGAATTTTATGTTTACATCATTTCATATGAAAATTTGGCTTTAAATTTCCTTTTTTCAACTCTGGGAACTGCAGAAATCTGGGAAGCAAAACATTATATTACACTGCAGACTGATGCTGTTTTCACAGTAAATGAGTATGATGAATTGATGCCTGTGACTGCGGAGCCAGCTCACAGAGACACCATGTCTTCTTGATAAAGGGTTTGCTAATACTATTTGCAAGGCAGAAGCTTGGTCATTAACCATACGGTTGATACCTTACATAGCCTTTTAGCCTCACATCAGGATAAAAACACCAGAGGGGGTCAATTCCATCCACTAGATGGAACATTAAAACTTACATTATAGTGATGCTCTCTTCCATCACTCTGGTCATTACAGGTAATTTTCAACACAACCACTCTGAACGGCAATGCAACTGTTCATTAGGAAGAACTAAACAGAGCTATACCTTCAAACTATGGACACAGTGCTTTACAGCACAACCCCAATAGCTCCCATAGGCAAAAGAGGTTTTTGCCAGCTCTGGCTTGGACCTGCAGTAAAATTCCAGTGACTGCATTTCCCAGTCAGTGAGCAGTATCAGCTCTACAGTATGTCATTAGGAGTGCTGGGCATATCAAAAGTTCCCCCCATCCCCTTTTCTTTCTTTTTTTTAAGTGAGTAGGGGATTGATTCAGCCAAACACTTGATCTGAGTTTATATTCTCCCATGTGGAATTTGAGCTTCATTTTTAACACAACCCATGTCTATTGCTTATGGCTCAGCACAGACTGACAAAGTTTAACAAACAATCTCTATGTAAAACTCACAATTGAAATGCTCAGAATGAAAGGGAGTGTGTAAGCCCATGAAGCACACTAGCCTTCCTTTAAGGCATGTTTTTTCACCTATCTTCTTAAATACAATGAATCTACCTGGCCTTTTCTCAGAAAAGTATATCCCCTTGCCAGACTGTTGCAAAATTATCTGACACAAGAACGAATGAAAGAAGTGGGATTTGTGAACACTCAAGACTGCCAAGAAACCAGCTGAATGTAGCACAAAACCTGTGAGGTTCCTAATATTTAATCTCCTTACGATACTATTGTGTTAGAGGCCAATACTTATTTACTGTTTCCACAATACTACAATAACAACATGTACCCTACCTAAGAACCCAGACATTTTGCTTTTAAATGGGATAGAATCCCAAGAAGTGTCTGCAGGCAGATTTAAACCTCAAACCATTACAAGCATAACGGAAGATCATCACCTGCTGCTGCTGCCGCTGTTTTGGAGACTGCTTCTGGAGGAACTGCCTGCTGCCATCTATTGATGCACTGGAGCAAGGCACTGTACCAGCAAGTCCCCACTCAGGTGCTTCAGCGGACATTTTCCTTGCTTGGGTTAGAAATCCCGTAGATCTGAGATGTGGTACTCTGAGAGAAATCCTTACTCGGTGACTTAGGAACAGCAGAATTAATTTACATAGCTCAAGCCAAGAGTTCATTGCAACCAGACTTTAGCTACCTAGCCCAGCACAGCAGGGTTGAGCGACAAGCATGACTAAAAGCAGAGGTCACCCTCACAGGATGGGCAGAAAACTCCAGAGCCTTAAACACCATGAATATCCCTATTGCTTACCCTTTCCCTTCCAGTGGAATGGGAAACCTTAAGATCTTGATCTTTAAGGGACCCACCTTATGGAGAGGTCATGGTATCTGTTCACTGCAGCTGCAACAAGGAAGTGTATGGATTTGTGATCACCACCTTCATCCAGCACCCACAGCACTGAGGCCACTTGCCCTGGGTAAAGGAGGGAACCTCCTAGCCAATGCTGGCAGCACATGAAGATGAGAGCAGTGTCCCTCGGGAGCAGCAAACTCCCATGATAGCTGCTCTGTGTGACACCGCTGTGGCTGCAGTCACTGTGGGGGGAAGCTTTGCTATTAGAAGAAAGCAGAGTAGTAATGAGGCAACCCTTCCTAAAAGGGAGCTGCCTTTGCCCCTCTGGTTCAGGAACAGTTTTCTTCCACGTAAAGGGAGAATTCAGGGTCTGCTGAGCCTGGTACTGGACGCCCCAGTCCTAAGCAGCTCAGCACCCTTGAGGTTATCTGGCCAGAGGCAATGCCCAGCACATCAGTCAGCTGTGATCCAAGCCAATCCCCTCCTGTACGCTCACGGTGTACACTGGGAGAGCACATAAAACTCATGCTCACCAACTACATGCTGCAAAAAACACAAGGATCAGAAAAAGGAAACAAAAGCTGCCTTAGGGATGGAGTTTTAAGTACGGCTGTCACCTGGAAAGCCAGTAACCCTTGGGGTGAGGGTAAGTGGTAGGAACTTATTGGAGGTAAGTGATTGCATCTTTGCAAGCACAGAGCACACCAAGGAGATTTATTTGAGTTTCTTCAATGCTAGGCAGCAAAGGGATGGGAAGGTTTTAGTCTGTGAACAGAAGCTAGAAAAATTATTGCAGAGCATTGTAATGAAAGAAGCAAGTTTTAAAAAGGAATCTTTACTCATGATCTGATCCTAGTTAACCCTGGTAAAAAGAATGACAGGAACATCTAAGAGTTAGTCCCTGTAGATAACAATAGTTCAGAGAGGAAGAAGACATGCAACCAAAGAGCTGTGATCCTATTGGAATGGATATTTTACTTACTATTGGCATCCTGCTGATTCACTGCTGCCATGATTTTCTTAAAACAAAAAGCTCTCCTTCCCTTCCCCTTCCACCTTATTCAGTCTGATACTGCTTTTATGTGCTGATTCGGACCCTGAAAGCAGAGAAGTATGTACCCCTGAGGTCCCCAGTGGACATACGAAGACTTGAGTGGGAGTGGAGGGAAAATGTGGACTCACACCTACTTTGTTTTGTAATATTTTAATAACCTCCTAATTTTTTTTAAAGTGGCAACTAGCACTTCCTCTGGCTGTTGCCAGGGGATAGTTTTCATGAATGCTCTTGTATAGCTCACACAGGATAGCAGGACATCAGCAGATTGCTCCCCTCTGTTCCCGGCTTTCATGCTATGTTATGAAATAATCACAAGGAAATTTTCATGCTTCTCAAACCTGGTCTTTGTCTTTAGAGGTACATGGCATATAAAAGGGGAAGATGAAGCAGATGCAGCAATAATGGAACATTCATGACTCTTGATTTTTGAGCCTAGGGATAATGATAATGCACCTCTAAGAAAGGTGCAACTGAAACTCTCTGTTGAGTAACAATTAAAAACCTGTACCCTCCTCTAGGAGGCCTAGACTTCATGTACAAATTATTTTTTACTTCATGTGTCACGATTCTCTATTAGACTGCCTTTTGTATGTGAACATGGAGAAAATAGGCTGGCAATCTGTCTGGAGCGACAAATAAACTTGACAGGTTACCTAAGGAGAGTCCTGTACCTTTGCAGTGTCTGCAAGTTTAAGCTCAGTAAAAAGATTTGGTTTACAGATTAATTTCTCCAAGGATGAATTTTGAATTATGGAACCAACCAAGGCTTTTTTCTTGTGATTTAGGACTAACCAGCCAGAGATCTCATCTTGTAACTTAGTTTTGCTGTCTGTTATCTGGTGCATCAAGTGACCATCTAGTTAGCATTTCATTTTGGATTCTTGTGTTGTGTTGATGTATGCTCAGTATGCCCCTCGCCTCCACACAGAGAGATATCGCACTGACGGCTCCTTTGATCAGCGTTACATACAATTTGAAGAATTGCAGAAGAAAAACTGACGTAGAGTCAATCTACTGCATGTACTACTTACTGACACTTTCAAAAGAACGACAGTGAGAAATACTGTTTTTACCTCTCCTGTTTTGTTGATTTAGGTGGTTTTGGTTTGTTGTTTGAACAATGTATAGAAAAGTCCACCATGAATAATTTGGTAACTATTTCATTTCAGGGAGAAAAGCATGGTCATGTAACTTCTAAGTTACATAAGTGTATTTAAAAACATTACAAGTATATAGAAAAGTTAGAAGTTAAATTTCTGTTTGATGTTTCTTTTTAATATGCTTTTGTGAATATTTATGAATTCCAGTTTCAAGATACAATATTTTTCTAGAGACTTAGTGTGAAATTTGAATGGCTTATACACCATTAAAGCTCATAAATTGACATTTAGGACTCACAGCAGAAACAAGTATGGGTCCTTCAGCTCGTATTTTGTCTAACTGTCAATCTTTCTCTCTCTTCTTGGCAAGTGCTTTCTCTCACAACGTTCAAAGGCAGCAACGTTTCTTTTTTTGCAGACCTGCAACAGAGGCAGAGGTGTGGAATAGTAAATAACATACAATAAGGCTTTTTGAAGCTCCTGGTAATGTGATTATGTTTCTCTACTGCCCTATCTACTCCCTTGTAAGGTTAGGGTACATTGTGTCTGCAGGTGGATCAGCAAGGGCACCTATATGTAGAAAAACTTCAGCAGAGGACTGGAACACTGAAATTCTTGCTACAGTTTCCTGCAAGGACAATGTACGTGCATCTATATTCATTCAACGCGCAATGCCAAAGGGGACAAAAAGCTTATGCCAGAAGATTTTATAAATAAACCTTGTAAATGAAATTTTAGTGTAAACAGAGTAAGAGAGTGACTTAATTCCTGAAGATCCAGCCCAGACACCTCAGTAATGTGGTTAAGAGACTTGAGCATGGTTATGTCATGCTCAAAACCAGAAAAAGTAAACAAGCTATCAGTAAAGTATTGCCTGGGACAAGGAAATCCAGAAAGAAACTCTTAAAATTTCTCTAATCATAATGCCTTAGCACCTTCCATTAAAAACTCCTTATACCTTGGGTGTATCAAAGATGCTGGGAGCTGTCTGTGTGCTTCCCACTTGCACCCAGTCACAATACCAGAGCAACACCATTATGAGACAAAAAGTAGCAAAAGCCATTTAAAAGCAATAGTTAAAATTAAATCAATTCTGAATGTTCCCACAAGTGTACCACTTGTTAAGCACTAAATTTAACTGTGTCTAACAAACATTTCAGCAGGTGACCTGGCCGAGTCCTGTGTGTACAACAGGTACTGTTGTTATTCAGATTTAGTACTTTCGGTGCTGATTTACGCAGAAATAACAACGAGGGTTTCTGATAACCATCAGCTATTTTTAGACTCCATCAGAAAAATACATCCGCATCTTCTTTACATGTATCTTGGAGACAATGTAAAGTGCTAGACTGAACTACTGACCAGCTCAAACATTCTAGCCAGCAGACAGCACCACGTGTTGTTTTGATTTAATATCCAGAAAAATGGCCCTGAAACTTGCACTGGAGGGTCCACCTATTGTGCAAGAGTTAGGTCCTTCACATTGAAATCCCTGGACTGTCACTGTCATTTCTGCTGTCAGCCTCCTGCAGAACAGAGAACTTCAACTGTCTTCCATATAGGTCAAAAACAGTATGGATGTTAATTACATTTTGTAACTCTTAATTGAAGGTGGCTTATATCGGTAACCTAGATGCTCAACCGTTCTTCAGCAATTCTCTGAACCATTCTGCCCCTTCTCCCACAAATAATTTGCCAGTGCAGAAGGCAACACCAAAGGAAATACGTTAGCCACAGCTGCAATGAGGGAACTTCGCCATCCTCTGGTCTGGCTGTAGTATGAAGAATAATACAGCATAGACATACACAGCAACTTCTATGGTTAGGTCAGAGCTGTAAGAAGAACAGAATGCACTGTGCAAGAACAAAAAAGAAATGTTTCTGCTCTATGAGACCTTCTTTATACTTATGCATCACTCAAATCAACTATACGACAGCACAGTGGTGTATGGGTCCTTTTTTAAAGCAAACAACCCTTCTAACCACATACAGCAGGCCAGAGTCAGGAATAACGCACTGGTGTTGCCTTGAAATGGAAATCAGAGCATTGTCATAAATGTAATTACGTCAAGCCTTACTATCTGTACTTTCATCTCCAGTCTTGTTGATTGCTAATACATATAAGTAGTGGGAGATGAAAAGGTTTGCTGGCAAGTGGAAAGCACGATGTCAGAAGTCCCAAATGACTTGGGAAGTCATCAGGTAAGAAAAACTGATTCCAACAGGGTTACATTTCTTCTTTTCACTGAACTCAGAATAACTGGAAGGAGAAATAGAAAAATTACTACCTTAAAGTTTGTTTAAAAAATGTTTTTTTTTTCATTATGGTGGTCTAACCACAAGAGCAATATTTATATTATAGCTATCTATTATTACACAGGCACCAGGATGAACCATTCTTCAAAAAAACAGTGATGGCTGTGATGAAGATAAATCCCTGGACTTCCAGCAGCAGTGAATTACTTGACACTATCCTGGTTCCATTACTGAAATAACACGTTTTAAGGCTGGTTGTAAAATCTGGAGTAGGAGAGGAACTTTGAATAAACCTTGTACAGTACACAGAAAAGTGTGTTTAAAAACATGAGTTAAAACCTGTGAATAAACAGGGAAAATAGAACAGTATAGTGTTTATCTGTCTCTACTTGGAGTAGAGACAATGTATAAACTTAATTTAATAAATCCAAACCATAGGTAACCTCTTTTGTACATGAAAGTTAACAGAAGACTGATTTCTCTCCCCCAAACAATAACATTTTGTAAGCATTGGCACACACATTCTGCACAGTTTGAGCAGAAAAATTATGGCACTTCTTCCACCTTGCTCATCATCAGTCTGTCCCTCTTCCTTTACAGTGAACTGCCAAATAAAGCAGAAAAAGAAGGAACAAGAAATTAAACCATACAGATGTTTGTTAATTTTCTGTACAGTATACACTATCTCTGCTATGAACAAGATTGTTTGATTCCTCCCAGTAAATGCACTTTTGTTATACCCACAGCCCCTCCCCTTTTTTAACATAAAAACCCCCAAACACGTCCTTCTTTTTGACAAAATCTTACAGTTTTGTTATGGACTTCATGGATAATTTCAGCCTACTTCAAAGATCAGTTTGTCCCACCTGTAATCCCAGATGATGGTATGAAACCCAAGTTTTCCTACCTCAAGCAATGGTAGACAGCTTGACTTTGAAAAATCTTGGGCTCCTTTTTCTCTACTCAGACCTCTGAAGTTAAAATTGAAAGAGATGAAGTAGATGAAACTACTTTTTTAATTTCTGTAAGCAAGTGATCTACTGTATGGAAGAATAAACTTCAGAAAGTATTCCAGGGGAAAAAAAAAGTTGTAAAAAATATTGTGGGTAAACAATACCCACAATATTATCCGTAGTATCATGGAGCTATAGCTGTGTGATTAGCAACAAAATACTATTGTTAAAGCAAGGATCTGTTGCCTAAAACCCTGCCAATGCATGAACCCCCATCACCTTCCACTCAAGTCATACTGTCTCCACGTCTCTGTCCCTGCCTCTTTCATATATTAGGCTCAAGAAGCACACTTCCTCTCTTACTCCAGAAGTACCTGTCTGTTCATTCAGAGAACTTTAGGAACCTTGCCTTTTCCACAGGGCTTGTCAAGCACCATCGGCCAGCAGTGAATAAACTGCTGTGCTCACAATTATCTCCGCTGCTAATCACACAGCATTATTCATGGTGTTGACTTTGGTAGAATAATTTCAGTTTAAAATAAAGCAGTGGCAACCATCCCACACCATTCCTCACTAAGTCTACTTCAAATTTCTTTGCAGACATACATTTCTTTTTTTGGTTCATATGTATGTATACACAGACATAGTTATCTATCTCCTAAGATGATTCTGTGAAGTGCTGCTCATCCTTCTGTCTATTTTGGAGAGCAAACAAAAACTCACTTTCCTTCTCCCTCAAAAAAAGATAGAATGAAAAACAATGGAATGAATAAACTGTTATATCTTAACAAAGGATTAGAGGTGTTGCATTTTTATTTTCAGAAGATAAAATGCTGTGACTTACTGGAAATTTCCTATTCTGAAGTAATTACTAATCTAGTAATTTTTTTCAGTACTTCAGACAGGATAAAAAATAGCTTATGTATAACATGACAAATAGAGTTTATTGTACAATGAAAGAGGAGACTTTGAAGAGAATACTCTTTAGATTTAATCATTCAAAGCAGGATTAATAATATGCCATTGGCTGCTGAAACTAACTGAACAACACATGGTAATTAGCAAGCAATCTTTCAGTATTATTCATCAATAACAACTCAGTTTTATAAGGCCCTGATGTACCTTTTGTCTGGTACTAAAAAGCTTCAATGTCAAAAAAAAGTCTATAAAATTAAAGTTTTGATGAAATTCCAATAAAAATCTATTTGATTGGCAATGACTTCAGTAGGAACTGGATTGAATCATCTTTGTGCAGGAAACACTTGAGCCAATGTAGGATTGCTGTATTAATTGTTATAACTATTGACTGGGAAAGTAATTGGTGTTGAGGGCAATTAACACCTTACAGAGATGACCTATAAGTGAAGAAATTTTGAAAAATCCAGTAGAAACATATGGTTAGATACAAGGTTTGGTGAAGGAGAAATGCAGTGGTGATTTAAAAAAAAAAAAAAGAGACACTTCATTACATCAATTCATTGTTTAATATCCTTTTTATAAGTTTTGGAATGGCCTGTTTTATAAAGTTCTTAAAATATCTCCATTTTCTAAGAGAGGATATCCATCAGTATCATCTGAAAATATATTCTAAGATAAAATATCTTCTTTATATTTTTCCTCTGCTATTCACAAACTATCTCCAGTAAGAAAAAATCACTCACAGCCTATTGCTTCTTCATGATGGAGGAAGGAGCTTGCAGTAAATATTGTCAGAATGAGATCATCTGTCCTTTTAAATCCAAATTTACAGCTCACTATCTGTCCAAGTGTAGATATAACTAAAGATAGAACAGGTCCAACAGCAGCAACATACAAGTCTGGATGAAGAGCTTGCTAAAATGCTTGCAGAATAAATTTTTACTCAAGAGTCTCATAGTTCATCACAAGTTCTATTTAGTCACGGTGCCAATATAACACTGCTCTTCAGAGCAGACTGGGATCTCCAGTAGCATCTGAGAAGGATGCTCGGTCATCCACGACAGTGCCATCCTTTACTCCTCTAAGACAACTGTCACCAAGACAGCAACTCATCTAACACAGGTCAGAGAGACAGCAATTGCAGTGGCTTTACTAAAAAATACAAGTTTTGATGGAAAGTTGAGTTCTGTATTGTGTGGACTCTAGCTCAAGTCAAGGCAAATGCTGCTGACCTTCATTTAAAGCTTTCCTGCCAACCTGGATCTGTAACTGCCTCTGAGACTCCTCTTCCTGCTCCCTGGCAGAAACTCACCATCTCTGATGCAGACGCTTCACCTCTGACCCTTTCCCCCACCAGCTGCTTTTGTCCTGGGACAAATCTGGGCTGGGTACTCCCTGATCTCTCCTAGAGCTGGGTGACTTTTCTCACTGGAAAGTGGTGGAGTTCCTGGTGCCATACAGCACTGAATACCGTGGCTCAGGTAAGTGCTACAGCTTCTTACATAACTCATATCCTACAGAGCCTACCACTGAAAGAATCCCAATGCCTCTCCACCATCGCAGTCTTCTGAAGATGATGGAAGCATCGTGGCTTCAATTCACATCTCTGAATAGAGGCATCTAATGCCCTAGGCTGTCCCAACCCACTTCCAGATGCCTCTCCATTAAGATGCAAGACATCCAGAGGTCCTATATAACATCTGGCAGCCCCGTGCGGATCTCTTGGGTACCCTCTGCCTCTCAGAGGTCACTGGACACCTCTGTTGAGGCAGCTGAATTGGGCTGCCCAGCTGTATGCCTTGTCCTCTCCCCTTATACTTCTCACTGTCAGAAAATTATCTCCTGTGGGATTTGTCTTGAGCAGGAGTGGGTTCACCCTCTGGAACCTGCTCTCCATCATTCTCTGAGCATGTCTTACCACTCAGCTGTGCAGCACACTGTGTGAGGTGGGAAAAGTTCAATGTCAGCATCAGCAATAATCTGGTTTTACAAAAATGAATCTCAGAAAGCCAACCGCATCTCAGAAAATATTTTCTTCCTAACAGGGCCAGTTTGGGTTTTATTAAGTAAAGGATCCTCTTATGAGAATTGTACTCAGCAGAAGCACAAGTTATATGAAGGAAGCAGATTTATCCCAAAGAGCCTAAATCCTGTAACAGATGGGTTGGCCGTGGTTGTGTTCATGGAACTGGCTCCCCTCTCTGAGTCTGCATGACATTCACCAGCATATGGCAAAGGCATGTGCTGGTGAATGTCATGCAGACTCAGAGAGGGGAGCCAGTTCACGAACACAAGCAAGTTTAGTACTGAATGGGTTGCTAATCCTTAAATGTGCGCCTGACTTTTGAAGCTGACTCAATGTCAATATAAAAAGACATGAATCTGCCAGACTGAAGCTCTCCCACCTCACTCAAGATTCAGCCTTCCTGAAAGAAGACAGGAATGGAAAGGATGAGATGATGTGAAAGCTCTGAAGGACATTACTGGGCTGTGTTACACCCAGGTGGTGTTTGTGCAGTGCCAGGTGCAATATTATTGTTCAGAAAATGAAAAATTAAAACTATGGGGTTTTTCATTGTTTAGCAAGGGTACAGTCAGGCTATCACAGGCATTCAAGTTAACTGTGAACGACTTAGTTACTGTGGTCTGAGGAGCTGACTCATCATCCGAAGGGTTTTAACTAACCGTCTGCATGCTTCTGACTCATTGTAACTGAGGAATAAAACTTATATATTTAGCTTAACTTAATATGTTTTGTTTTACTGTAGCACCAAGTTAGGAGTGTATGTACAGGCCAGGTTAACGTGATTCAGCTTTCCATCTGCAGATTGATCATCTGTTCAGCCATTAATACTTTCTGACATTCAGCACAGCCTAGCAGGAAAAGTTTATAAAATATTTTGGTCCCTAAGCATTTTGTTTTCATTTTGTGCTCTGAAAATCCCTCTTTAAATTAAAGACATCCCCGAAGCCTCAGACTCCTAGCTGGAGCTCCAAGCTAAGCTGTTCAATTTGTGGAGAGAGGTTTGAGCTTCTACACTGTTTCCCAATGAATATTTTGCTGGCAAGATTTTGACTGCTGTTTGTAAATCCTCACAAGCTTAATTAGTTTGAGTCAAACCTATATTTCTTTGGTTCAGGAAGTGTTCTTGAAAAACGAAGCAGAATCCTGGTGAACTGTGGAATTATATAGCACAGCTCCCTCTAGGAATAGATTAAAATTCCATAACTGGAGTAGTGTTACATGATATGTTTTTCAAATGGCCAGATTCAGGATTTTTGTTAAACTTTCCTTGGTAGAAAACACCTTGGATACATAGAAGCTTACTACAAATTCAGATTTTCACATTTCACATTACTAAACATTCAAAGGTTAGACTCTATTTTTGTTTCCAGAACAATTATTTTAACTGCATTCTTCCTAAAAATATGTTCAGCATTAAAAACAAAACCAAGACATTGAGAAATATTTAGTTTACAGGTAAAAGAATGTTTTCCTTCCAAAATAAACAATCACTCATGCACAAAGGAAAGAAATTACTGGCTCCTCAGACAAAATGTGCAGCCTTAGGCTATTGTGCCTTTTTGTTCCATTATGTCTGCAGCAAAGCTTAAATTGACCAGTGATAAAAACACACTTTTTATTTTGTTTATGATCAAGCCAAAGTATTTGTCTACATAAATGGATAAAAAATACTTGCTTAATGCAGCTGAAGATATATTTAGTAGTTCTGGATTGCTTGAATATGATTGATTTTCCTGTTTTATCCTTATCTTCCTCAATAAAATAGTAATGTGGACATATATCAGCATAATTCATGTCTGGCCATTCTCAAGGCTCTAAAGAATTCTATAATGTTTCCCCTGAAGTCAGCATGTACTTTACCAGATCAGCTGTTTGATGTTTTTATGTATAGCTTAAGGATTCTTTTGCCCAGTAACTCCCTTGATGCTAGCACCTATTTGATAGACTTGTGTCACTTTGGCAGGTGTCTAATTCTATTACATAGACAAAAACCAAAGAATGATCCCCAAACCTTACAGTGCAAGAAAAACATGAAATGGGAAAATCAGATTAAGAAGCACCTAAGTAACAAATAATAAAATGATGCATCATAAAACTATCTATCTTTTGGATTTTTTTAGTGTACAGCTGTTAGTTGGGGTTTTTTTCCCTTGTATCAAGGAAAAGCCTAACTTTTGGAGGTACTCATGAAAAACAATGATATGGAGCACAGGAAAGGTATGTTTTGTGGGCAGAAGGGGCTCACAGACAGAGGGGACCATGCATGGTAGAACATGAGATCACCACTACCTACAAGCCAGCAGAGGACAGTCACAGTCCTGCAGCTCCCATTCTGCAAGGGATCTGGTGAACAGGTTAAAATTATTGCCTACCCTGAAAATGCAGGGCATCTAACTAGCAGGCTAGGATTCAGTCTGCACTTGAACTACTGTCTTCCTTCAGGTGTTTACCAGAATGAGAGCTAAATGGGGGCAATCTAAGCACATGGGAGCTGACTCTTACAGAGAATAGAACACTCATCCATGGATGGGTGGAGAGAAGGGCCATGTCTTACCTGCTGTCCAAGGCCCCTTTATGTCTCACACTATTTTATATAAAAACTATGTAAACCACATTCCTCAAGTGACATGATGAACGAACAAAAATATTTCATGGTAATTCACTCTGGGCAATGCTTCCCTTAATTTGAACATGCTCAGCTTGTGGATCATAACCACTAGCAGGATTTGCAAAGGTCCTCTTTTCCCCAGTGGTGACAGGGGAGAAGGCAATTTTGAAACTTCTGTGCTGAAGGCAAAGCTCAGGATGAGGAATAGGTTGAGAGCCACAACGCTGATGTCAAAAATGGCCACGAGGTATATCACAAGTTCTGCTTTTAATTTGCATTTTTGCACTGGTAGTCTTAGGATTTATGAGATTGTGCTTTCTTCTGAAAGAGTCCCTTGAGAGACAGTCCTGAAGGAAAAAAGGGTCCAGGAAGGCTGGACAGTCTTCAAGAAGGAAATCTCAAAGGCACAGGAGCAGGCAGTTCCCATGTGCCGTAAGACGAGCTGGCGTGGAAGACGACTGGCTTAGCTGAAGAGAGACCTTGTGCTGGGATTCAGGGAAAAGAGGAGAGTTTATCACCTTTGGAAGAAGGGGAAGGCAACACAAGAAGAGTACAAGGATCTTGTTAGGTCAAGCAGAGACAAAATTAGAAAGGCAAAAGCCCAGCTAGAACTCAATCTGGCCACCGTTGTAAAGGATAACAAAAAATGCTTTTATAAATATATTAACAACAAAAAGAGAGGCAAGGAGAATCGCCATCCCTTACTGGACATGGCAGGGAACATTGTCACCAAGGATGAGGAAAAGGCTGAGGTACTTAATGCTTTCTTTGCCTCAGTCTTTAATAGCCAGACCAGGTATCCGCAGGGTATTCAGCCCCCTGAGCTGGAAGACAAGGATGGAGAGCACAATAAACTCCCCATAATCCAGAAGGACACAATTAAGGACCTGCTAAACCACCTGGACACCCACAAGTCTATGGGGCCTGATGGGATCCACCCAAGAGTGCTGAGGGAGCTGGCGGAGGAGCTTGCCAAGC
>NW_010552591.1:0-1374 GCF_000687285.1 Phaethon lepturus
ACAGGAGCTCCCTGTGCTCCTGTGTGGCTCCGACCAACCCAGTACTCAGGCACTGAGTGGGCAGTGGAGGCTGATTCCCTGTATGCTCCATCCTTTGGCCACAGTTACACCTTAGCTAATGGGGTAACATGGAGAATCTTGTATGGCTGCTAGATGTTCCACTTCAAAAGGCCTAGGCTCCATTTCAAGCCTTCTCCGTTGGAGAGGGGATCGCAGGCTCCCAGGCATGGCAGCATACTGCTTGGGAAAGAAATGGACATTTCCTGACTTCAGGTGCTTCATCTCTCATGTCCTTTCCTAGCCACGCTGTTGCTCTGACCCGAGATTCTGAGCGACTGGGAGAGATGAAGAAGAGGATCAATGTCTTGCCTTTGGGAAGGTAAAGTCTACTCTTTGTGTCCTCACTGGGCCTTTGCTCTGCAAAGTCTTCAGAGGTGCCTTCCCTGTTTCCTAGAACTCAGTTTTGCTTAGGATGTGCAGGGTATCTGGCATGACTTGCGTTTCTTTCTTCCCTGACAGCGGTGCTCTGGCTGGCAACCCACTGGAAATTGATAGAGAACTTCTGCGTAGTGGTAAATGTCTCCCTAAGATTGAGTGGCACAGGACTACTTGTAATACCTAGGAGGGAGGGAAGCATTGATACATGGCTCCCAATGGCACCATAATGCACTGTCCTGGGGCCAAAGCCTTTCTTTCATGAGGCTTTTTACTGCAATGAGACAGGCAATGCCTGTGAGATCGAGCAGGAAGAGCCACCTCTGCTGCACACTGGCTGCCTGGAGCTAATAACAAAGTCCCCACTCAGCATAACACTTAAGAACGTTTGTTTTCCTGGGACTACTCAAGGGCTCACAGTCACCTGCATGCTGGTGCAACCTGCTGCATTCAAGCTCCAGTCATGCCAAACCTGACCTCCACTGTCCATCACCTTCCTTACAGAGCTGGACTTTGCTTCCATCAGCCTGAACAGCATGGATGCTGTTAGCGAGAGAGACTTTGTAGGTAAGCACAACTCAATCGCTTTTTCCCACCACTGTTTTAGAAGCAGGCTTCTGAGACCTTCCCAGTTAACCTCCTTTAACAAGGAGACTGAAATCCCACACTAAGAAGTAACTCCAAAGCTCCAGTCAGGGCTCCCTGGTAGTCAAGCAAACAGGCACCTTTTTCGCCTCCTCATTTCCTGCCTTCTCTGCAGTGGAGTTCCTCTCTGTTGCCACCCTGCTGATGATCCACCTTAGCAAGATGGCTGAAGATCTCATCATCTACAGTACCAGCGAGTTTGGCTTTCTAACCCTCTCTGATACCTACTGGTAGGTTTCTGGGTTTTGGGGATTAATTCTCCTCAGCTGTCCTCACCTGGGGGAATGAGCCAGT
>NW_010552592.1:0-6162 GCF_000687285.1 Phaethon lepturus
CCCTTGTCCCTGTGCGCATTCCGTGGCCCTGTCCGCCACCACCAACCCCCGAGGGGCGCTTCCCGCCGCCCCTGGGGAACAGCGGGGAGCGGGCGGAGGGGTGGGGGGGCGTCGGTTGAACGGTTAACAGCTGAGGTGTCCAGGCCCTGTAGCTTCCCTGTGCCCTGCCGTGTGTTTTTACCAACTTAAGTTATAAAATACGTTCACTTGTGTTTTGACTGGGCAGTTAATAAAAGCGAAGTGGAATGTCTGATCAAGCTGTTCGACATGCTGGTGGCCGAGTCCAGCAGCCGCTTTGCCGCGGTGGGCTTTGACCGTAACATGTTCAGAGACACTCTGCACAGCGCGTTTGGTATGACGGATGATGTGGTCATGGACAGAGGTGAGACCGATACTGTCTAAAAAAGAAGCAAGATTTTAGTTTTACGGTGTTGAGCCGATGAGCATGCCTGGACAAAATAGTGCCATCTTGTCCCTGTAAGGACAGCAAAGGAAGACTTATGCTCGGGAGCTGCTGAGTAAAGGATATCTATCTTTATTTTTTCCTTTATGCGGCATAGTTTTCCCTTAGTCGGGGATAGCTCACGCTCTTGTACGAGGCAGACCAGCCAGAGCGGCCGTTGTGGTGCCATCCCGTGGCTGTTTCTATCTCGGTCGCTGTTGTGTCGTGACAGAAGAGGGCAGCATGGTGTCACTTCCCTCTCCGGTGGTTTCACCTGGAGCTGCAGCCACTGCTGCGGCTGGACGGCTCCGTCACAGGCTTGGAAGTCCCAGAAGGGCATTCTGTTAGCGTGGCCAACTTCTGGAATAGAGGTGCTGTGAACAGCACTGAAGGGATTAGGCAGATAATACAGGGAGATGGGAGTAATGAACCAAATAAACCCTTGGAAATACAGTGATTTCAGGGATTCATAACGTAAGGGCCACATTTTCAGTTGCTGTGAATGATGTGAATGCATGAATGATGTACAGGTGTCTAGAGGAGGATGTGGAGGAAGCATGAGTCTGCCATTCTTTTCAGCCTCAGGCTGCCAAGAGCCACCCCTTGGTTCAACTTTCTCCTGTTCTCTAGCAGGAGGGGTATTTAAATGACATAAAATAAAAAATTGCTGCCATTTTATGCAACAAGTCGAGTGTGGCTTGGAAAATACTTTACATGGACAAATTCTTAGAAATTATTTTAATGCTTACATACAAGGGGGATGATTTCGGTTTGCAAAAGCGAAACTATTGTTTTCCAATTCCAAAATGCTTGTCTCTGCGTGTAGAGGTGTTCCTGTAGCAAACTTACTAATTAACATTCTAAAATATGAATTATTATAGGTGTTTGATGCTTTGAATTATATCTTGTGTTTGAAGTACTATATTACAGACTGTACGAATAGTGAAGCTGCAAGATTGAAAGTTTCTCAATTCAGGGAAGGGAAAAAAAAAAATTTTGGTACATGAAAGACAGGAGGTTATTTTTCTTTGTATGTATTGTTCTAGGACTACTTTCTCCAAGATTTTTTGAGACAAAACCTAGTAATTAAAATCCTCTTCTACATTCAAATATGCCTTAGTATAAGGGATGCTGGTTTATTTGGTTTATGGCTGCATGGAAGCATAGGTTTAATGGTTAACACCTGAGGTGTCCAGGCCCTGTAGCTTCCTTGTGCCCTGCCGTGTGTTTTTACCAACTTAAGTTATAAAATATGTTCATTTGTGTTTCGACTGGGCAGTTAATAAAACCCAAGTGGAATGTCTGATCAAGTCAAGAAATCAACAAATCAAAATGTCTTAGCCCAGCAGGATTCTGGAGTGGAAGATCAGTAAACTGAGGGGCAAAATCCCCTTCATTGTTATGGCTTAGAAGAATTCAAGAAGGGTAATCATACCTTGATGAAAGCTTTAGAAATCTTTAGAAAAATGTGGGTTTATATTTTCATTGCATTTAAGAAAATATTCTTTTGTTTGCATTTCCCTGTTATATAAATTTTAAATATATCTAATACACTTCCCAGTGTTCCGCACATTTGATAGAGACAATGATAGCTGCATCAATGTGGTGGAATGGGTGGAAGGCTTATCTGTGTTTCTTCGGGGGACACTGGAAGAAAGGATTAAATGTAAGCTTTATCTGCATGTTAGTATTTAGTAATCATTGAATTCATGGCTATTAAATTACACATTGCTTTTGTTATAATTTAGTAGTTACTCTCATAAAGTATTTAGTAATTGAAGAGTGTAATGCAATGAAACAGAATTCTGAAATGGCTTCCCTGAGACAGAGGTTTTTCTGTGTAAACTGCCCTTATCATAGCTACTACCTTATTTTGTTGCTGACAAAAACTAGCGTTAGAACTCAAGCTTCTTCTACAGTATGCAGTTTTGACAAGATATATGTTTTTGTATTCACACACAAAATTAGAAAGAAACAGATGTAGCTCAAGGCTGATTTTGGCTAAATAACACAGTCTTAAGCCAATCAAGACCTGTGCCAACTTTCATTTACTGGCACAATGGGGACACAGCAGCAGTGCATTAATTCCAGGAGTTCTTCAGCTTGGAAGCATAGATGGAAATACTGAGTCTGTTTATAAGATGGTCATGAGAACCTCCACAGTAATGATGGAGAAAGATAGGGGAGAAAAAAATAGCAAGAACTCTACAATTTTAAGAGGCGGGAAAAAAAATAAAATAGGGCATGTGGGGGGAAAAAAGTATAATAGAAAAAGGAGAATGACAGCATGTTGTTTCCATAGTTCCTAGGTTGCAGCATCAGCCATCCCTAATGCACTATATAAACTCATCTGGAAAGTGGCCTGGGATGTCACAGCACTAGGATGTGTGTCCAGGATGTAATTCAGTATGTCAGTACAACTACAAGCAGTAAAATATGCAGCACGGCTTGTAAGCACTGTAGAATATACTGGTGCATATAGTGTTGTCTGTCATAAGTATATGTCAGTACAGTTTTTCACTGTAGACATAGTCTTTGTCAGGAAAAAAAGAAAAAACAAACCTCTTGTGTTCCAAAACTGAAGAGTTTTGTTTGTTTAAGTAAGTTTTGTGAAGGATAGTAAAGTTTCTGACTTCAGGAAGGTAGAAACAATTAGAAGAGGAATTAGGCAGATACTCAAAACACTCTGTTACAGGGTTTTTCTCTTTGCATTAAGGGATACTTCAGTTGTCTTTTCCATGCTAGTACAGCTCATTCTTCCTTTTCCTTTACTTTTCTAACCCATCTTTTGAAATAACAAGGATGTGTTTTGTAGGGGCAAAGTCCTTCTGATATAGACAGCTGGTCCCCGCTGTGGGAAATTTGGCTTCTAAACCAGAGCCTTGTTTATATTCTAAATGGACAATTGTAGAGAAGTTAAGATCTGTAAGTTAGTATGGTTTCTGGGAACTGAAAATTATTTATTTGAGCAGAAATAGATTTTGGATATGAAGGATAAATAGGCAATAATTGACTAGTATGTGTATCAAAATGTGATACATATATTTCTTATTAAAATATATGATAAATGTGGCTTAATAGATATGCTGTACAACATACAATTCACATTTTCTGTCTATAGGTAACACCTTTAATGGTATGTGATATAGTCTATATGAACTTTAAATTGATTTATCTTTCAAAAAGACTGTTTTGAGGTTTACGACCTGAATGGTGATGGATACATTTCAAGAGAGGAAATGTTTCAAATGCTGAAGAACAGCCTTCTCAAACAACCATCGGAAGAAGATCCTGATGAGGGAATTAAGGACTTGGTAGACATAGCACTGAAGAAAATGGCAAGTACTTCCTCTTTGTGATACTTGAGTGTCTTTCAAACATTCATTAACTGAAGCTTAGAACATTCCTATGACGTAACAAAATACTGTGTCTGATTTACAGTGGGATTCTGAGCCACAGAGTTAATTACATACTTGAGATTAACAAGTCTACTAAGGAAAGCCAGAAATACAATCCAGACCTAATGAGTGCCAGTTCAGTGTCCTCACTTGAAACTGTTAATTTATTATGTGAATGTATTACAAACTTTTACGTATAAACTAGCATGTGTATGTGTGCATATACACGTGCATGCCCAGTCAAAACAAAAGCCCACTAAAAAGTGGAAAATTCAAAAACGTAAGCTGCATTTATTCCAGTGTTAGGCATCTGCAATAGCTTTATTATTAAGTACATCTGTGTTTTATCAATTGATCATGAAATGTTTTTATCCAATTTAAATATTCCATTAGAATAGTAACCTCAAGGTTAGTAATGTAAAACTGGCCTTCTTACCGTGATTAATCTAGGATATCCAGATCAGCCAGGGACTGTGTTTCAACATTTTCACCAAATCAAGAAATATAACCTCCCCTCCTATGGTGGTGGTCAGAAAAATCTCACTTAAAACCAGGTCTTGAATCCCAACTCCTTTTATTTAACACCGCCTCTTCTACTTTTCAAACCCACCTCTTTTGCATACCCTCAGCTGCAAGGACCTTAGTCCTTGAAAGTGCTGAGTCTAGTCTTGTGTGGAAAGCAAGCTATGACTCAGCAATTTGTTCATCTTTGGAGCAGCTGCATGCGCAGCTTTCCTGCGGGTTGCGTCCAAAATGAACACCCTCACGTTCTGGGCAGTTGATAAGTGGGCTATGCTAGTTCAAGCACAAGTGCTATGCTCTAGACATAAAGAATCTTCATATACGTACGAACATACTATAAACTAATCATGTACGTAATCCTTTCACCTTCTCCACGAGAACTTAGCAAAGCTCTGATACGTTTGAAGAATTTCCAGATCTGATTTGGCTGCTGGGCAGTTGTCCAAGTAGGATATTGCTGGCCATCTCAAATAACTAAACAACTATTAGATATCCAAAAATGCATTTGTGGAGTCCATCACTCAAAGAAGAAGAAATTACTCTGTGAGCAATTGCCTGTAGGTACCATGGCATTGTGACTAAGCATACGTCCAGGCCCATGACACCGTTTTCATACTTAAAAGTACTTGTAATGAACATGCTCATGTCCTGCTCTCCCTTGTGCTGAGGAGTGTAAAAGGTAGAGGGTACCCTGCCACTTCTGTTTCTCTTCAGCATCCAGAGGCAGGTTTTCCTGTTTGGGAAGCTCTGCCTACATCGCTCCTTGCCTCTGCTTTTCTGGCCATTAGAACCTATGCTCCGTGCATGTTCATCAGCTATGATGGTTCCGTGGCTTCATCTTCAAAAATTTTGTCCAGCCCTGTGCCTTGAACAGTAGTCCTATCCACCCATCAATCTTCATGTAAAACCTTTATTTTATATGGTTTAAAGAAGTACTTATGCTCACTGTAGTGTTTGTTGGGTGTTTTAAGCTGCCATGTCAGCAGAAACAGGAGGTTTTCAAACTGCAGAAATACTAAAAACACAAGGATGCTTTTTCCATCCCCAGAGGAATATTCTGCTGAGCTTCTGCAGTACAAAAGTAGTGGGCTGGCATCAGTGTACTCCACCATACACTTCTGGGTGCTGTATGTGAAAAAGACAGGACAGAAGTATGCCTGCTATAGAAACCACTAGGGTAAAGCATTTCCAGCCTCATGAATAAGGTGTAGGTACACTCATGATGTAAATACATATACAGAATATATCCTAACATTTTCTCCTACTTTTAAGTCTCCTATTTTTAATGTAGGTCAGTGCAAACATGCTTGAAGTTTGTCCATGCAATTCTCAGCTCAATTCCCATGTTGAAGTTTTGCTTTATCTGGAGTTCTGTTAGCAAAGCCGCATGAGATAGCTGAGCTTGCTCCACCTTTTATGCCTTAGGTAGAGGCAAAGGATATAGATCTTGTCTGAGCAGAGACTGATGGCCCAAAGAAAATTACTTTTGCATATAATCAAACTAAAAATAGAATCCATATCAATAAAACACCTGTTAAACAAAAATACAATTACTACAAGTAATCCTCCTTTGCTGAAAGTTCCCTTCCTTTTATAGGACTATGATCATGATGGCAAGCTTTCCTTCATGGACTTTGAAAAGGCAGTCAGAGATGAAAATCTTCTCTTAGAAGCCTTTGGACCATGTTTGCCAGACATAAAGGTACATCAACCTTGAGTTTAAAAAAACATGTGCAAGTACTTTCTCAACTGTTGTTAAGAGCCTGTATTATGGTATTAACTGTCATTACATGGGTCCTG
>NW_010552592.1:6193-12123 GCF_000687285.1 Phaethon lepturus
GAAGTCAACTGATAAATGCTTCAGTTGCGAGATGCATGTGCCAAGTTCATATCTACCTTTCACAGCACCAATGTTTCCAGATACAGTCAAACACTGGTACCAGAGAATGTAAAAACACACTGTTACACAGTTTTTGTCTGTCTTGGGGCAGCAATATGATGAATAATCCTGAATAAACACTCTCTTGGACTAAGAAAATGAGACCATTCTTTTGAATAGTTTATACAAAAGCTCCAGGAATACAACTTTTATTTTTCAGTGCCACTAGCAACCCTGCCATCACCTCACTTACAGCCTCTTTTGGAAGAGGCTGGTAACCTTCTGAGAAAAATACCTTGAGAGTGTCCTTCATCGCAGAGTGGGGCACTGCTGTCTTTCAATCCCATCTAACTGGGCTTTATTTATTACCAATACATCTAATTCAATTAAGAGGCTTTTTTTTTTTTGAAGATTGTAATTCCGAACATGCTCATTTCCTCAGTGTTAAGTTCAACTGTGGAGAGCATTTCTGCTCTATAATAGTATTTTTCCTAATCCAGTAATCATTATTCTATTTGAACTACGTGTCGTTTAAATACTGAGAGTTGTGCCTTCACAGAGACGGAAAAAAAAAATTCTGGAATACATGCAGTGATCCCAGAAACAGAAAAGTTTTGCAAGACTGCTGGAAACAGAGCAAGTTTTTATTTGCTGAAAACCTGCACTTCCTGCCAGCTCACGACCTGGTAGGCTGGAGGTCAGGAAAAAAAGAGTCTCAGTGATGACATCATTAATGCTATGGCATTTACCTTTTCTAAGCTAAAAAGCAAAAGGGAGCCTCAGTGTAAGGGCTGTCACTGCTTACACATTTCAGTTAAACATCTTTTCCAATTAAATTTAAATCCTTCAGTTAATTGAAAATTAACTCTTTTTTTTTTTTTTTTTTTTTTTAAACAGAGCAGTATGGCTTTTGAACAGAAAACTTTCCAGGAAACTCGTAAACTGTAACTCCAAGTGGAATACTGTTGTAAGAGGTTTTTTCTTCATCATTCTTCACGGTATAGTAAAAATAGGAGCAACTTGAAACTATTGCAAAGTTTCAGTATTCCTTTACTGTAAAAGCAACTGAATAAATAGAATTTACTCCTGTTATTCTACTTAAATACAGTTCTTCAATGAGTTACGAAATATGTTATAGTATGAGGTACACAGGACAAGATTGAAACAGTAATATTTTATACTAGTTTGTTCATTCCAAGAAACAAATTGACACAATTTTTAACAAGGTATTACTTGGAAATACAATCTAAAATCATTTTATCTTTAACATAAAAAAATAAGTATTTTAAACTATATCCTTTAAAAAATAAACAGTTGGAAGATGCTGCCAGCAGTTATCTATATTCTTCTTCTCTGCTTTACAAGTGGTTTGGCTGAGCTACTCTCTGGCTTTTCCACAGGTGTTCTTGAAACAGAATCTGCTACCTAAATTGAGGGGGGGAAAAAAAAAATTCTTAGTAGACTGTTACCACTCCTTTTCTGTGATAGAGTGAGGCTAGGTCTCCAACATTTGAGTATCGGGAGGGATGTATTACTATAATCACACCTGTATTAAATTTTCCTGCAGAAAAATGCAAAAAAAAATATAACACTAAAGGCAGCATTAAATACAAGAGGTGAAACTTAGAAAATAAAGTGTTAGCAGTGCCATTTTTGTATTTAAATGACACAAACTGATTCAGATGCTCAGTGATAGACTGTTACATATCTACCAGAGGTGTTTTCAAAGTAAGGTTTAGTACGCTTTTTAGACCCAGGTATTCCAAGGGAAGAGAGAGGAAAAACATGTGTCTTGACACATATTTTAGAAATTTATTTAATGTAAGGGGTGTTTATTTTTTGACTGGAGAGAAGCTTTTTCAAAGCAGTGTGGTTAGTCATAGTCAAGGCAGCCTTTTCATATCTTAATTTAAATGGAAATTTCTATCAATCAGGAATGTCTGACCTGCTAATTGATGTATATCCTCCATAAAAGGTTACATAGCTTAAGCCATGCTTTAGCATAGAAGTTGTGGTTCTGTACATATTTTAATGCCATAAGGAGTGCTGGAGCAAAATTGCAGTGAACTCTGACGTGATTATTTTTCACTCCCTTTCAATCAGAAACCAGATACAAGTACCACACTGGAGTCAGCAGGACTACCTCCAAAGTTATTGTGCCTTCCCACATGGCGGGGGGGGAAGTGTAGTTTACTAAAAATCAGTTAGGACCATGCACTGACAGTTGTACTTTCTGAAGTGTAGCGTAAGAGGTATGGAGTAGAATGGCCTGCAATATTGTGCATTATGAAAGAGTTTAGTAGTAAGAATGCTGGCTTTAAGGGGCAAATAAACTGATAATACTAAATAAATGTTGAATTAAGTTATCTTAGGGTATCTTTTTATGGATAACAAGTACACAATATATATATGCTTGAAAATATCAGAACTTTCAGAATCCATACCTCTTTCAGTTTATTTCTAATTAATGTAGCCGAAGTATTCAATGAATCATCATCCATATCTACTTTAGGTATTTCTGGTAGCTGCGGACCAATAATGACTTCAGTATTGTCTGCATTTGTTCCAATGAGGGAAAACTTGTTACCTTCTTCTCTCTTCCTCTTACGTTCTTGAAGGCGAGTTGTACGGGGCATAAACCTATCAACTCCGTTATCAATCGGAACTGTTCTTTGCTGCGTTAATGGAGTTGGTGGAGTATGTCCTCCTGGATGGACATTTAGAGTTAGGGATGCGTTTTGACCAACGTACTCAGAAGTTTCAGCACAATTGTCATACTGGGGAAATGTCAACCGGCTCTGATTCCCAGATGGATACCCTATGTTGTGGGATAACCCGTGAGAACTTGTAAAGCAGGATGGATCCCAGTTACTGGGTGCACACGATCCTGATGTAGTCTGTGGATGGTCATGCTCGGAGTTCTTCAAGACTGTCTTCTTAGGCCCCTCCACTTTCTTTAATACAAAGCAATCTTCAAAACAACAAAAAAGTAGCTTCACTATTTTATCTCATTATTAGTTCTAACACGTAAGAAGAAACATTTAGTACAATTACAGAAGCAACACCAGTGATATTTCATTCCCACCCACCTTTCTGTGATTCTTTCTTCCTAAGTGACACTTTACAAACTACAGTGTTTCAGCCCAGTCACTCAGCTGGTTTGACAGGAAAGCCTCAGCAGAATTGAGCATCAGTTTTGATAACACGAGGAAAATATGTCTAATGTTGCAAATCAATGATTTTTACTTCCAGTTATAATTTCAAGGATAGGCTTTCTTGCAGAAATACCTGAAGTTTTTTCTCAAAAAAACAGGTGTTTTGATGTTAAAAATCAGTGATTTTACTCCCTTTAAATATCTTCATGCAATGAATAATGTATCAAAGCACATAAACACAAGAAAGGAGAAGCCTGTGCTCAGCAGTTTGCTTATTTCTCAGCTTCCACAGCCTTCAGTGCTGCTTGGGAACTCTGCAGTACAGTACCCTTTGTAAACCCTGTACTTTCTTAGCATTCCTCCAGCACTGACACGTAAGCTGGAGAAGTTTTTTCTTGAAGGTTCTGCTATAGTCACCTTTCTTACAAAACTGTCCCTGTGAGCATGCCTGAATAAGCTGAAACAAAGGTGAAAAGATGATCCCAAATTTCCTGCCAGTGCCTGAAATTTCTGATATTGAAATGAAAAGGATATTGAAATGATTTTGAAATGAAAAAAAAAGAGAAGGAAATATTTCATTATTAAAGCTTAAGCATTTCTTTCTTTCAGTCTTAATCAAAACCAAAAAGTGGCTTTGAAATAGATACAGCCCTCTAAATGGAGACATCTTTCAATATTCTGCTGTAAACGTACTTAAAATGCATCTTTAAAACAGCCAGATACCAAGCATTTTCTTTAATGGGCACTTTAACCAAAACCCCACCCACCACTAACTGAAATGTTAAGATTTTATTGGAAATTTAATTACAAACCTCTTTGATTTGTTGTTTTTGCTATATACTTTCTTCTATCTTGCAACTTCTCCCTAGTTTCTTGGACTGTTTCAAATTCTGGAGCATAGCACACATGCAGCAAACTACCAAAGAAACTTCGTTCATCCATTTTTTTCTTGGCCACCCTGAAGGGAATTAAATTGTATTGGCAAAACTGAGGATTTTATGTCAACTCCCTAGAATCTTAACAGACTGTAAATAAAGCAGATGTAAAAGATGTGTAAAAGAGCAAGAGGCAGCATTGCCCCATCCAATACCTTGCACATTGCAGTTTTTGGAATTTTATAAGATAAACTTCAGTAAATTGCTCTGCTGGATATTCATCTAGAGCATGATACTCTTCAATGGCACCATATAATGCAAATTGTTCAACTAATTCCTTCATAACACCTAATGCAGGAACTCCTTGTATTAGTAAATAACGAGATTCCAAGTTGATAGTATAAACCTGGAAAAGAAAAAGAATAGAGTATTCTAAAATATTCACATTCTTGCTTTACTGCAAAAGTAAGGAATTTTCGCTGTGTTTTTCGTTGTTCCTGAAATCCTCTTGGGATGCTGAAAATCCCTCTGTACTCTGTTTTGACTTTGGGCTCTTGCAGGAGCACTAAGTGCATCGTTACCCAAGACGTCTTCACCCCCGAGTAAGACCTGAACTCCAGCTTCTTACTCAAAGTAGAACACAAATTAGAGTTAACTCTTCTGCACCAGGTCAGAGTACTGCCATTTGCTGAGTAAAATCTGCAAGGCTCTAGGCAATTTCCTTGCAAGACTGTCTAGTAAACAGTTAATATGAGACACTGTCAAAATAAAGCAAAAAAACCCTGTAAAACCTGTCTCATTCACAGGCAGAGAGGCCACTAAGGTAAAACACAAGGAGAAAAAAAAAAAAGTACAATTCCTTGGGGCAGATCATGTGTGTGCAAAGCTGCCTCCTTGCTTCAGTGATCAAACAGTATACATTTTTAAGACAGACATAACTAAGATACTGAGAAGCAAGGTCTTCCCCCAGCAGCTTAAAAAAAACCCAAACCCTCTTTCCTGCTTTGCATAATGACTGTTGCATAACAGAGACTCTAAGGGAAGTTCTGTGACAGCTCACAACATACAACAGGTAGATGAATCATAAAATCAAAGGGAATTAATTCTATTTTGTTAAAAAAAAAAAAACACAGATGGCATGAGCTACACCTCCTTCTCAAAAAACACCAAATGCAGGACAAAGAGGGAACCACTCATGAAACCAGCTCTCAAACGGCCATCATGAAAAAAACTCTCTGCAAATAGGTCACATAAATTGTTCTTGTGATAGCAGCTTACTCCTACCTGCTCTCTTTCTCAAGCATGCCCTAGAAAGTGCTTTTACAGCACACCATGTCACGTGCACACACAAAAAGCAAATCCAGCATTTTTGCTGCTGTAATGATAAGTTCCTGCTATGCAGCAGGCAAGGCCCGTGATGCACGGCCTTCCTCTCATCTCCCCTGGAGCTGTGGGACAGCAGAGCGTAAGCACAAAGGCAGCCTTGCGCACTCGAGTCCGGCCGCGTTCAGCGGCGTTGTGTGCCCAACTGCGTGGCAGCTGGTAACGGCAGCGCTCAGCTCCGTAAGCTTCCGTGCACTGCTCGTCATCTGCGGGTTTGTACTTGTGCTACGTGCATCTCTAAGTGGTTAGCTTGCAAAACGCAACGCGGGAGCTACTAGATTTACCAGACCCAACTCCAGCTATTCCTTCCGGCGCCTACTGCCCGCCTGAGCCCGCGCCCCGCTGCCCCTCAGTAGCAAGGGGAGAAGAGCCAGAAAACACCCGCAAGGGGGACAAGCGCTAACAAAGACGACCGGGCGGCGACACGGCTGCACCTGGAGAAACGCGGGGAGCTCGGAAGCCGCGGCCAACAACCCCG
>NW_010552593.1:0-29910 GCF_000687285.1 Phaethon lepturus
AGCTCGGGCGCCCCTGCGAGGGGCGGGGAAGGGACACCCCCCTCGGCTCCGCGCCGCTCCTCCGGGTGATTCCGGCTCTGTCGTGGCCAGTCCCAGGCTAAAGGATCACCCCAAACAGGAGGGCTGTCTGAAAGCAGCGCAGCTGGTAGCACGGGAAGGTAGCAGCCGCTTTGGTTTGAGGAGGATTGTCAGAGAAGTCGCGGTACCGCTCCTGTCTGTTCACACCTTCTCGGACACCCCCCTCGGCTCCGCGCCGCTCCTCCGGGTGATTCCGGCTCTGTCGTGGCCAGTCCCAGGCTAAAGGATCACCCCAAACAGGAGGGCTGTCTGAAAGCAGCGCAGCTGGTAGCACGGGAAGGTAGCAGCCGCTTTGGTTTGAGGAGGATTGTCAGAGAAGTCGCGGTACCGCTCCTGTCTGTTCACACCTTCTCTGCGGCACGGGTAGTTTGTGGAGTAGACGTTACAGGCAGAAGGGATAGCCATTTCCCAGCGGCTACCTTCGTTTACAAAAATATGCTTTAATGATGGTTTGTTTCAGAAATTATCCAAATCTGGGAAAGGCAAAATTAAGAATGACACTGTGACTCATGCTATTTTGAAAAAGCATTAGCTGTTTGCCCTGTGATGTGTCAATAGCACATTGAGCTATTAGCAGGGAGCCCTCACACATGCACATAAAGATCCCTTTCACACTGTGTTTTTCCTGGTGCTATGTTTGTCCAACCTCTGGGGCCTTTTGTGAGGCACTGTATGAGATGCTGGGGAAAAGAAGGGTGCTGCGCAAAGTCTAAGCTTATGTGAAAATCTGGTGGGGTTTTTTGGGGGGTTGTTTTTTTTTTTTTTTTTTTAAAGAATCCTTTCCAAATGAGTAGATAAAGCTTGATGAACTACAAAGATCACTGTAAGAGGGAGAAATCATGTGAGCTCAAATAAGGAGGTTCAGTAGCTGAAGAAAACTTTCTCCTAGAGAAATTGCTTCTAAATAGATCTCCTGAGCGTACTTTTCTGTTGCTCTTTACGATAATCTCCATCTCAGCTGCTGCGATGTTCAAGTTTGTCAGTGTGATTCGGTGGCTGCCTCCGTTGTCGAAAGGCACAGATCTACGTTCGCTGGAGATGCAGACCAGCGTTCCGTGGAGCGTGCACAGCTCCTGCCCTGCGCATGCTCGCTGTGCTGAGGCTGTTAGCATGCTGCTTTGTTAGTAGTTAATATAGAAAGACAGAGGAGCATGAATTAAAGATGAAACGTCAACCTTAACTTTGAATGCTGCTAAGGACCTCAGGAGCTCTAAAATGCATAGTAAATGTTCACTGTTGTCTGAAATGCCAACTAATTTTGGAAACTTGCAGCACTTGCTGACAGCATGCTTACTGTAAATTTCACTTATTCAGTAACTTTATTGTGTTATGCACGGTATGCACTTTTGCAGGCTCTGTTACAGGTTACTGTACAGGTTCGTGGGTTTTTTTTAGTGTCCAAACTCTTGAATGGCTTATGAAAACCAGTAGCTTATTGTGTCCATTAAGTTGTTGCAAATGCACAGTTTATATATAACCTTTTGACTATAATTCCCTTCATAATACAATGAGAACAGAGCACACATTCAGAAAAAGTCGGACGTAACTAACATTTGACCTATTCAAAAACGCATTTCAGTTGCTGTGCTCCTGAACGTAATTTTGGCAAGTGTCTTGTAGACCAGGCTTCCAATCTGCAGGAGAAAATATTTTAATTAACAGAGTACAGCTCACGGTGCATGTGTCATGTAACAGATATCTTTGTATGCAAAAGGCCTGATCCGGAGCAGACCGACACGCACAAAGCTGTGTTGCTGTTGCTGTGAGCTCTTGTTTGGTTCAGATGGGAAAGCAGCAGCGTGCTGTACAGGTGTTTCAAGGACAGAAGAGGAATTTGTGAATGAGTTCCTAGAAAGGAGGATCTTAACTGTGTTAATCTAATCTCATTTTCTGCATCGTTTATAACTGCAGGAATCATTGTAAGTTTGCTGGGGTTTTTTGTTGTTTGGTTTTTTTATTACTATTCTGGAAAAAGAGTACATTTATTCTGAAATCTTTCCTCCCTCCCTCGCTTTCTATCCATTCGGTCCTTCTCTGTGTGTTCCTAAGGAAAATAAATGATTACTCTGTGAGGCACTGAGATGACCAGAAGGCATAGGAGAAAAAAAAAAAAAAAAAAAAAAAAAGAGTTGAAATATTCACTCCGCTGAAGTAAATGGGAGAACTGTTATTGATTTTGCTGGGGACAGTATTTTACCTCAAGTCTTTCTGAAACTCATTTGAGTATCCTGCCCACTCATCCGTGCCTGCGTCATTGTTAGGAGCTGAATCCATATTCTCCCTGTGACAGTGACATTGCCCGTGACAACTGCCGGGAAGCAGGAGGCGTGGTGGCAAGAGTAACCACATTGCATGGTTGTATATATGTGCAAAAGCAGAATTATTTATGTGAAATATTCTCTGGCTCGTTAAGACCTGATGGCATATGGCCTACCTGTGGAAAACCGTATCTTGTATCACAGCGTCTAAATGTATTGAACACAAAGCCTTTGAGTGCAAGCGCAGTGCACCCTGCGAGACAATGCTGTCTTCCACCTGCGTGCTTTAAAGAGGCTTTCCCAGGAGTGCACAGGGGTTTTTTCCCCTTTGTGGGTACAGTGCTGGCAGAAACGTGGCAGGCTGACCCACGAATCCCCAGGCGGGGCTTGGGATCTCCCCTTGCCCTGGGAGCGAGGGCCCAGCGGCGGGAGGGAGCTGCAGCGCGAGTCCCGCGCTTGTAACCACCCGTGCCCGGGAGCTGCCCTGGCCCACGCCTGCGGGCACCCCGCCGCTGGCTTCCTTCTCCACAACTGCTTTTGAAGAGCAATGTTGTGCTTTCGCAATTGGTTGTCAATACTGGATAAAGTAGACCTAAGGGTAAGGGATGTCATCTTGGGCATTTTTTGGGAGAGCATTAGTTTTGAGTACATGACGGGCATTTGAAATGGAGTAAAGTACATAAATATCCCTGCCATTATTTGTAGTGCGGCAGTTTCTAGAAGATTCCAGATTGGGATTATTTCTGTTGAGATGGTGTGCAACATGATAAACACGCATAAAGCGTAAAAGAGGAAATAAAGACGCAGAAATACAGAGATTTGTCCAAGGTTACACAGTCACTGACATAATCAGGGCCACAACCAAGGTATTCTGAGATTCAGTCCAGTGGTTTATGCTGAATCTCATTTACTCTAATAGGATTACTTACATGTTTAAAGTAAAGCATGTGCTTAAGTGCTTTGCTGGATCAGGGCCACATTTGATAAGTTTTCAGTGCTGGTGTGAGAGTACATAACTTGACCCTGCATGTGTCTGCCTGGTGGCGGTTTGGGATAACTGCGATCCGCCTCTGCTTCATGGAATTGCATGAGTGAAATCATGGTCTGCCTGTTTCTAGAAGAGTCCTGCTGCAATGTACTAAAAAAAAAATCACCAAAAAATAGCTATAAAACCAATAGAAAGTTGAAAGACACCAGCTGTTGTAAAACAGTCGGCTTCTGTTTTGAGCCCTTTTATGGTTCTGCAGATGGAGAATGATTTTGGACATTTGCTGTAGTTGAGTAGTTTTTTCTAAACAAACTTTTTCACTTATTGAGTAAAGTACATGTCTTCTACCAAAAATATTTAGGGAACTACTATTCATCACAGAAAATACATTTCTTTATTAGAGAACCATACTTCTTATAATGCAGTTTGGAAAAGGGGAAAAGAAAACTCCAAAACCTAAACACGTACAGCTCAGTGCTTGAGTTATCATTATATTAAATTCCAGAATCCTTACTTCATTATTTAGCTGTCTGCATTTTATAATGTTTATCTCTTCTACACAGATTATCCTTGAAGGATACAAATTTCAAACATACGTACCTTTATTTAGGCACTAGCATACATATGTGAATGTCAGAACTTGATGTTTTTGGCTGAAATATTTTGCATTTTACAAAGGAAGCTCAGGAAGGTTATCTTGTTCTTCCAGAGGTAAGGCAAAGACAGCAGTAGTTTAGTAGCATGCTAAAGTGGGGCTATAAGGCATTCCTGTTGGTGTGTGTGGTTAGGAAAAAATGGATTACAGTTATGCAAACGATTGAAAATTACTCTTCTTGCAAATTCAGTGTGGCTATATATGCATGGGTTTTTCTTTCATATAGCAGATGGTGTGAGGCAATGGGTGCATCTAGGCTGTTCGGATAGCAAGCTCTATGCTCACTCATTACCTGCCCTGCATATATGCTAGTTTGCATCTGGGCTCTGCTCTGATGCAGGTGGGGTAGTCTCCGGTGGCTGGAAGCTGACGCGTGTACCTGCAGTCGGACCGTGACAGAGGTGGCTCCGGGTGATGGGAGAGTGCCAGAAAGCACCAAGCAGTGCCCACGAAGTAGAGAGTAGAGATGTGTAAGCAGAGACACAAATATGGGGTTTGCTTTTAAGCAAGGGACTGGGAACTTTCTGTTGCAGTGTCAACTCGGTGAATGCCCTTGTGTCTTCAGTCTTTCCCATTGACCTTCTGGCACATGTGGCAAGTGTGCCGAACTGCTTCTTTCCCAGAACAGCCCTCGCCTGCCTCTGATATCTCAAAACCTCAGGACTCTGCAGGCAACTACTGCTGGAGAGCAAAAAAGTTCTTGAAATATTTGGCTGTCCGGTCCAGCACTAAAAATGTTGGATATATGGTTCCCAGTGCTTGGAAGAGGAAGTGCAATGATCAGATGAGCGTGTCTACAAGAATACAAATTATAGTTGGTATCCCCACCATGGCTTGCTGTTTTTGAGGAGCAATCATCCCACAGGTTTGTGACATACTTGAAGAGCTAGCTGTGAAAGGAAACCCCGACGTGCCAAAGGCAGCAACGGTGGGAGAGCCTATGTTGCTCAGGATGAGCATGGTGATACTGATTGGATTGTGCAGTGTACAGTTTTGCAGTTGCTCAAGTAATGCAGCTCCTATACTGAACATACCATTTGTTATCAAGACGTAAGGAGTTGGTTGTAGACAAAGTATATTTAGTAGAAGTCATTTTTTAAAAGCATTTTTTAGATGTTTTCATTACAAGGGGTTACAATTGTATTAGTAAGATACTTGTACTAACATACTGTAATATATGAGGAGTTTGAGTTTAATGCTTAGAGGTAATCTGGAGTACTTACAGTATGTGTGGAAATGACTAGTGGGTGTGTTTTAAAATAATGATAATTTATAGCAATCACAGCTCTGACGTGTGCATGCCATGCACATGGACACCCATTCACACGCCTGGCTCTAGAGTGAGGAAATACTGACTAAACCCCCTGGGACGAGAAGAGCCTCATTCCCATAGCATCAAACGTTGTACTTCATGCAAAGGTACCGAGTCTGGCCTAACCCTATAATGAGTTACCATGAATTTCTAATAAAATCTAAAATACACAGAAAATAGCAGCTTATATTCTTTGGCAGATACTTGAGATGAGAGTAGCTTGTGTCGACTGTAAGTTGTGTGACTCATGCGTTGCAGTTTTGTGCACGGTCTGGCAAAGCGAGGCCAATCAAACCGTGATCTTTGGGTTGTGCTGCAGGCTTTTATTAAATTTACAGTTAATACATGCCTATATATTTGTTGAATTCTGACACTCCCTAAAAACCTAACTAATGCTATTGAACGATGATAATGTAATTTAAGAGGAGAAGAATTTGTACAGCACTAATCTCACCTTTTTATCTGTAATCACATTTCTACTGCTGTAAAATTGAGTACTGTTATACAGACCTAATGGCAGGGTTGAATTTTCAAATGCTTCAAACTCTTATCTGATAGCCGTCTTCTATACTGTTACCTGTCTGTGTGATGTATTTATAGAGTGCCAGTCACCATAGTATCTTTGCGATGATTGCTACCAAAATTGAGAACTCTGAGGTGAAAATCTAATCAGGACTTTAGATAACAATGTCACTCAGGAGCCTTCTGGTCTTTGCCACTATGCTCCCTTCAGATGAAGACTTTGATGAGATCACGCTTGCTGCCGTGTTATTCATTATTTATTTTTCTAACAAGATTTCTATTTCATATATTCTCCACTGCATGTTAGCACCTGTCAAACCAATCCAAATTCTGTTTTGAATGTTTTCTCTCTGTTAGTACCTGAAACAATATATTGGAAAATACAGGCATTACAGGGCTGCGGAACTAGCAAAACTGGAAGGGGAGACTGTTGTTATACAGCTGCTTCTGCCACAGGTACCTCGCTTCTCCAAACAGATGTTTCCATGAAGTTTTTCAGACACTTTATCTTCATTTTCATCATATTAAAAATAACTGAGTTTTGTGATTAGAGTGGTGCACGCTCAGTTCTGTTGGAAAAGGTGTGCTACTAAAAGTGGACAATATTAGTTCATTATTGAAAATAAAAAATGTTTTAGACAAACATCTAATCTAGTTTTCAGTTTGTACACTTCATGTGCATCAGTTTGCCCAGCAGCCTGCATTTTGTTGTAAAGCCCCATATAAGTATCAAGAGGGGAAAGAAAAGCAGCCCGTTCTCAAAAAGTGCAAGTTGAAAGTATCCCTTAATATCCCTTTAAGTTTGATTTAAAAAAAAAAATCATGGATAGAAGTCTACTTTTTTTTTTCCCTTGGCACTTGTATCTCAGCTTTGTTTATGCTCATTGGAGACTGATTCCATGTGGGCATTTTTCACTTATTTATATGGTCATTAGATCAGGCTTGCCCTTGGCATTTCATGGGAGAAATTGTTATCAATTCAATGTTTTATATTTGCAGTTGTAAAGTTATAGCCCTTCTTACTGTCTGGGTCACTATGACCATATATTATCATTCCTGGCCAAAGACTTGTTAGAGCTAAGACTAAATCTTGTGGAAAAGAGTGGGTTGTGACATAGTGAAGTTAATAATGAAGGGTATGTTGGGATGAAATGCCAGGAGTTGGACTGGCAACTTCTGAAGTAAGGGATCTGTTTGTCTTCTGCTTTTTTCTTTTTTTTTTAAATTTTTTTTTTGGTGGTTGTTGGCATGACTTTATCTGCTACTGGCTGAAGTGAGAGCTGCAGAGGCAATAGCATGGGTACCTCCTCGCTTTCCTCCTCTGCTTTACAAAGTATGTAATTGATGATTATGTAAAATCATTATGTTGAAGCAGACTATTGCTTGAACAGACACATTTACATAAGGATTTTCTTTTCTCTAATATTCTGGAGAGTTCTGATCAATTGAGCAACCTAACAAAAGGTTGCAAATTTGTAAAATTACCAGTATGGTAGGGTTTGTGGAAAACTAGGTGTACATGCCGATGTTTTTGATCACTTGAAGCAAGTTGTCTTCGTCTCTCCATTTGGTTTTCTTAAGAAAAATTTTCAAGAGGAACTCTTCTGTGTTTAGCACTCAAAGTAGATATCATTTACATTGTAATTCTGTAAACAGTTAATGTGAGAGGGGGGGCTTAAAAACTAAATAGTATTAGATATGCAAATTAATGAAGTATTTGGGGGGGTGGTTGTGGTGGGGTTTTTTTTTCCCCCGCCCAAGGAGCCTGTGCATGGAAACTACCTGAGCTGTATGAATCATCCTTTCTATCCCAATGGGACAACTACTGTGTTTAAAGTCACTGAACTATAAAAAGGTTTGTAGGTTCAGGACATACTTAAACAACGCAATACTGATAACTATCTAATTTTGATACGAAAAATTGTGTTAAAACCATGCAAAGACCCATTGCTGTGTAGTGGAGTAGCTTGTTCTCAGAGCAGATCTTGTTTATCTAACGTTCTTTCCATGCTACTCTTTACAGTTATATAAATAGTTGCATTTTGAATGGTTTAGGATACTGTATTTCAGTATTACTTTGTTATTAATAACAGTGCTTTTGTTAAACTGTACTTTTATCAGTAAACTGCTTTGCTGATAGAGGATTAGCAGTCCTCTATTTTTTTAAGCAATTTGCTTTCTTAAATAAGTGAGAATTTGATTAGGCATGGGAAAACAGTCATTCTGTTTGCTTTAGCAGGTTAATGCTGTTACTTTTGTGGGTTCTTGGTAAGCGTGTGGATGAAATGATGATAATAGGTGGTCACGTAAATGTGGGATATCACAGTATTGATTTGTTCTCATGAAGAACTTGATAGTTGTGGTTTCCTGCCACAACCCAACATGGTTCTTTTTTCTCCTATTGTTTTGCTTGATATGGTTTGAAATACATTAACCTTACATTTATTTAAAAAAAAGCTTAGTCTCTACATATGGTAAAATAAACAGAATTTTACAATGCATTTCCTGCTTTTTTTCACAGCCGAACTGTAAGTAAAAACAAGACTGATCTCAGGACTGGACATACCACAAATGTAAACACATTGTGAGGTGCAAACATGAGAGCTTAATTTAGATTTGCACTGCAAAGTAATCATTACAGTAAATAATATGTTTATATTTATGTGACACTCTCTGAGAATGTCCAGTAACTGTATTTCAAATGATAAAATGAAGTAATTTGTATCAATTTATTTTGTCTTGCCAAATAATTTGCAAGTGCAAGACGTAATTAAATAAAGGGATTTTGCAGACGCTTCTGCTGTCCTTTCCTTCTGATATTTTTAAAACCTATTTAAAGTTATCTTTATGCTCCCACGGTGGTGCAGCTGAGACCCAAGGAGTACATGTGGAGTGGTAAATCGGACGTTACGTCATACAAGTCAGCCTGCCTTCCTAAATGGTGGCTTGCATCACTGCGTCCGTGAGAGAGATCTGCCTGTTGTTTATGACGTAGCAGAAGTGCTAGTAAGGAAGGCCACCTTTGTTGTGTTCTCGTACCGTTGTCTAAGAGTTTTTTAACTTAAGAGCTTTGCGTTGGGATCTTGGATGATGTCTGTAAGGTGCGTAGGGTATCGTATGGCTTGTTGAAAATATGTAATTGTTGGTTCAGGGATTTGACAAACTCTACATAGGTGCATTCTCAGTTCTGATCGTTGTCTTACCTTGGTCTTTTTGAAGTAATATTTGAATCAAGACGTGTGCATCAGCGTCTTCAGTGCAGTGTTTCAGTACCGCATGCTCTCCCAGCCGTCATGCTTTATGGAGATGATGACCTCCTTCTACGATTTCGCCTTTGTGGAATCAGCTTTGTGGGTGCCTTTTCTGTGAGAGGACCCTTGGAGTATGCTCTGCGTCAGCACATTCCGTGGGCAACTTTCCCATGTCCCCTTGGCTCTGCTGCCTGCTTTGGCTTGGACTCGCTGGCTGATAGCACCCAGCAGAAACCTGAAATTCTTGGAGCCACCCACAACTGGGACAGAATTTCAGCTGACGTGCAGCTCTGACTGAACAAGGTGAAAGGCAGGCAGTGTAATCTAGGACTAAATATAACTCAGGGAGATTAATCAAAGATCATATAAAAGGAAACATAGTAGTTCTGTTCATTAAATAGCTATTCAAGTAGGCAAACAAACAGCACTTCGGTGTTTTGCATACACAGATTTGTGGTATGTCCAGTGTACAGCTTAGAGATCAATCTTGCTTTTCTACCTGTAATTCTTCTGAAAAAACAGCTGTACCATTGTATTGTGAGCTTCTACGTTTATTTTGCCTCAGTCTGCAACTACAGCTTGATCAGTTTAAGTAGGAAGGTGTTTTTCTAAATCGAGTCGGCAGACAACTTGTGGTAGGATAGCAGCCTTTTTCTGTCTTCTCTGTTCGAAAGTGTGTGAGTAAGGATGGTGAAGATTGGCTTTGACTTCTATCAGCACAAATACATTGCTGGCGATAACGTCACACAAGTATGCTGCCTATCTTCCTGTATTCTTGTCTCTAGTAAATAGCTGTTTTTCAAGGAAGGTCTCAGAATTTGCCCTTTTGTTAATAGTCTGGCAAAGAGTTTACATACCAGCAAAGAATCCTGATTCTTCACTTGATAATGTATTAACGGGGTGTGGGGGATTTTTTTTTTGAGCTTTGTGTTGTTTTTTGTAATGAAGAATTGGCAGCTGTTACTTGCAGTAAATGTCACTAATAGATGCTGAATCAAAAACGTGACTCTTGTACAGTCACACGTTTTTAAAACGCAGACAATTGTCTGCATCAGCAATAACAATCTTCCACAGCTTGGAAAATGCGGGGAGAGGCTATTTGCTGCTGTGCAGGACACATACATCGGGATATGTACATCTTCTTTGGAGATCATGGGGCTTCTTATTGCTTATACTTTTGGACTGCTAAATTAACTGAATTCCACTATAGCTCGCGCTCTATCATATTCCATGTAATTTGTGTGTTCATGCAGAATTATTTCTAAATAAACATTTTTAAGCTTATTCCATTGTGAGGCATAAGTGAGAGACAGTGATGATAAAGAGCTTGATTCGTATTATGACTAACTGCAGGTGAACATTATGTTGTTACGCCTCATTCTTGGTGTTTCTGCGACTCAAAAATAATAATAAACAACTCAATTAAAATACCATTACGTTAACAGAGTGAGTATTTAAAATGCATATGAAAGGATAAAGTCTAGAAATCATAAGACTATAATAGCTATCCATATAATTCTAAGACTGTATAGAGTTATTTGTAGATCTTCTGAGTTTCATTTATTCTCTGTGTGGGTGAGAACTGGTACCAAGCATACACCTTGCTTTCTGCCCCCTGGATGTAACCTTTTTCTTCTAAAATAAGTGTGAAAGTAAAAAAGAAGGAACAATTTCCATGGAGGAAAATCAATTCTGGTCCTTCAGAGTCATCAACTCAGATTGATACTTTGCAGCTACAGTGACTACAAGCAATGCACCACAAATCTGGCACAGAATTTTGACAGCGAGGAATTTTTGATCTCCTACTTCTTTTTGACCACAGTTTTTCCATTTCTTCGTATTTTATTGAGCCTTACTGTGTTACTTCATCTTCCACACTGCTGTGGAACAAGTCATTACATTCTCTGTTGCCAAAGGAAATGGCCGTTTGTTAATTCAGAAAAGGAATAGAGAATTGTCTGTGAAACATCTTAATGAGAAAGAGGGAGCGTGGCTAGGGAATATTGCTAAACTTTTACAAATGGGGATCAAGTATTTTCAGTCTGCCTGAGTTCCTACACTTCCTGCAGTTGTGTGTTGTTTGGTTGGGTTTTTTGTTTGGGGTTTTTTGTGGGTTTTTGTGTTTTTTGGAGGGGAGAGGCAGGAGAAGAGGGTGGAAATACATGTTATTCACATTTAAAGATTTCCTATGCATTTTGGAGAACTGATCTTTGGTTCTTATTTGATCAGAAGAAAGAGACAGGTTCGTCTTCGCATCTCCATTCGGTTGGCTTATGGTACCCAGGCAGAGGAGCTCCTATCTGCAGCCTTTTTCCAAAACTCTAGTTGCCAGGGATCTGTGAATGTAGAAACAAGAAATAACAAGATTTTAGATGATGAATCTCAGTATGTATGCTAGAGCAAGGCCAGTCGCTTTATTGATCCCAAGTACTGAAGTTTTCCCTGTGAAGATGATTTATGTTTATCTTAAAAAAAAAAAAAAAATCAATGAGACAAACAAACTGAACTTTATGTAAGAACTGATTTAAAACATACTAAACTTTTTCTTTCTCATCCTTACTTTCTAAAATCTTCTATGGATTCAAAAGAAATGGGTACCATCCTGCTCTTGCACGTAGGAATATACCCTCTTTGAAGAAGAGAGATGTTTCTGCTTTTGAATGGAGCTTCATAAACTTGCTGGAAAAAATACAGCTCAGAGAATGTATTTTGAAGTAGTAGTTTCTCGGGCACTGAACTGTTCATTTCATAAAAGGATAAAGCAACTTCTTTGTACCTGCTGACAAAACAAAGGAGGCAGTTGTGATAATACGGTAGGTGGGGACAGGCTGTAATGTTGGTAAGCATTACTCTGGCTGCTGAAAAGCGCCAGTTCTGTCGGGCCTCTCATCCTTACCAGAAGCAACACACCTGCCTCACTGGAAATCATAAAAATGGTCTCCAGTTGGTTTTGTCTGTACTTTTGCTCAATAAATGAATCATTATTATGTTTTCTCCAGCTTAGATACCAAATAAAATGAAGCAAAATGCTACATTCAGCTGCTTCACGTTGGGAAGGTCTAGGTAATCTTCATCTCTGAAGTGTGGAAGAACTGACACATAAAATTGCAGGTCTGGCAGCGAACTTGGTTGTGTTTGTTTTGTTTTGTTTTGTTTTTTAAAAGAAGTACCTTACAGTTGGAGTATTGATTTTTCTTAAGCAAAGACGACATAAGAGACCTGAAGTATCTATGCTTTAACAGTAATACTGGAAACAGCAGGGTGAGAGAGAAGCGTGGCTGTATAAACACGGGCTATGAGCTTAGGCTGGGAATGAGAAGCTTCCAGAGGAGAAGGGTGCTGAGGCAGCCTTCCTGGGATAGCGGGGACGAAGGAGCGGTACTCGCTTGTAAGGCTCTCGCTTCATGCTCAATATCATGTACTGCGTGCTTGGCTGAAACAGGGCCCACGGGGCTGACTGTACTTTCAATCTGGTTTGACGTGGTTCTTTTAGGCTTCATGTTTACATTCCTAAACATAGGATATTGAAGTTTTGTGATGCGCTCTGTGATCCCAAGTGAGTCTTTGATTTGGACGAGGCAACCGTAGGTGTGATAGTTACTTACAGACTCAACAAAAATTTTGGAGTTATGCATAAAACAGCTAGTAAAGAAAATTCATGTCCGAAGTCTAATTTTATAGTGGAATACTATTATAAATGAGATTTATAGATGCCGGGGAGATACCTGTGAACATGGAGAGATTGCTTAGTTCTTCCTTCAGAAATGGCGTGCTTTTCCTTGGTGGTGGTGGGGAGAGAAAGGCCTTCAGGTGTCTGAGAGAGGTGATGGAAAAACCCACATCTTGTAGAAGTTTGACAGTCTGTAGAAGCGTAGTATCAAATTTTTAGATGGTTTGTCTTGATGTGGGTGTTTTGACAGTGCACATCGGATAACCATCTGCTCCCTTACCTCTGGGCTCCGCGCACTGGTAACTGCCGCAGTTCCAAGTTTCTAAAAATAACCTGGTCTCAGGGGTTTGAATGAGAACTTTTGTTTTCAAGAAGCATTTGGACAATGGAACGAAGAAACGCTTTGAAGAAACGAGGTACATGAAACATTTGCAAAAATTTGCAGCCCATCTTAGTGTCTGTTTGTGTTCATGAGCAATGCAAGCCAAGAGTTTCTCATCTCTAAAGGTCATAAAAATTGAGAATTATGATAGCGGATATTGTTAGTTTGTCTTTAATCCATGAAGACAGAGCATGTTGTCGTGTTTGTGTAAAAAGTGCCGTCTGCCAGCACTGTTGTAAATATTCCAGCATAGCAAGAGCAGCTACTACAACTACGTGGTTCTTTGCAGATCTGCTTCTCCACCCCGAGTTTGGACACGTAATTACTCACAGCCCGATTGGTTTGTGTGGCAGACGGAAAACTCCAGTTCCCTCGTACAGTTGGTATTGTTCTGCCATTGTAGGACATAGTGTCTTCATTTTTAAATTTAACCAAAACTATTGACAGTACCAGTTGTTACTACTTATACAATAAAAGTGGAATCACAGTAGAGTAAATTAGGGATTACAGTTAAATTATGGGTTGCGGGTTAATATCAAAGGTACATGGGAATGGCATAGTTCCAATCTTTCCTGAAAAGTCTAATTTATGATCCTATTTAGGTAGCAAGTTGATACATTTTATACAGCTCCTTATATAATTTTATAGACTACTTGTGCTTGCAGCCATAGTGATGAAATACATATTTTCAGCTACAGTTGCAAGGATTCTCCTATGTTAGCTTGACTTCAATAAATCAGTAAATTATTTTAAAAGAAATTACATTCCAGAAGAGCTCTTGTATCAACTTTCTGTATGTAGATTAGAAGTTCTTGAGAATGCAGCATTCCCATGAAATATGCTTTATGCTTTATCCTGTGATGTTCATTTGTATCTGATTTTAGTCCAGCATACAAAAATAACAACATAACTTCTTACCTACCTCTACAGGGAAATTTCTACTGTCCTCTGTGATTATTATTATCTCTTTCTAATTGCTCTTAGGAATTTTGTTTAGTCTTTTTCCTTTTCCTGGCCTGTTCTATGATAGAAAAATGTAGGTAGTATGTTCATTTTAAGCAAAGATTATCTGGTGACTTCCTGGGATGGTCCTCTGGCTGGCGTATATAAAATTGAAATTTCCTCCAATTAATTTTCATTGAAAAGTTGCATTAGGTAAGGGTAAAACTGAGCAGAATTTGTATGATAACTAAGAATATCTTTAGAATTCTTCAACTGGGGTGGAATTAGTTATTGCTTGGAAAAGAGATGGCCCAAACGTGTGGTACAATAGTATGCAACACGAGGCAAAGACCGGTTACATCACAGAGCTTTTTGACAGGTCCTCATTTGTAGCACTGGACGTGGTAGGCTAATGTTTTTTTGATTGAACCAGTTCCGGGCCTCAGACTCATGGAATATATAGATTAATTATGTAAGTCCAGAAAAAAAACTAAAAAATAGCACATATCCGCTAGTTTTGAGTTTTTAAGGGTTGTATGGCTCTTCCTGGACACTAGTACCCCCATTTTTAGAGGTCTAATTATTTGCATTTGCAGCATGATTTCCTGGGAATTACTGAACTCCGAAATGTACTTTAAAGATTTGCTGCTGCTTGGTTATAAGGCAGTTTGAGTGCAAAACTCTTATTGTCAGGTTTTATTGCTGCTGTTGCTGAAAATGTCCTGGAACAGGTACATAATTGTGTGCAATTAAAGTGTGATTAAAAACCAGGATACAATTTTTTAAAGAGGTTCTAGCTTTGTCTTTTTTTGAAGCGTGAGTTCATTTGTTGGTGGAGTTCAACTTTGAAGCAGGTGACTATAGCTGATGTAAAAGTTTTCATCAAAACCTTTTCGCGGTGCACTGGTTTGAGAGATCCGGGCTGGGGTCTGGCTGGCCGGGAAGCACATCTGCTGAAGAGGACCAGCGGGGCCTGCTGCATAGTAACATAAATTAACCTGGAGCGGGTTCATGGCGGGCCAGAAAGATGGTCAGTCCCTGGCCCATTTGGCCTGTGACCAGAGGCTCAGGGACCAGGACTTGTCCAGCTTGGAGAAGGGAGGGCTTCAGGGCACTTGCCAGCAGCCACAGTACCGGCGAGGAGAGGGAGCCAGGCTCTTCACAGGGGTACGTGGTGGGAGGGTGAGAGGCAACAGGCACAAGATGAAATGAGAGGTTCGGGCTGCATATAAGGCAGAAAAAAAAAAGACTTTGAGGATGACGGGGTATTGGAACAGGTTGCCCAAAAGGGTTGTCTGCATCTTGATGGTTTTTGAGACCTGACTGAAGAAAAGCCCCAAGTAAGCAGTTCCTGAATTCAGTGTTGCCTGTGCTTTGAGCAAAGGTTGGATTAGAGATCTCCTGCTGTCCTTTCCAACCTGAATGATCCTATGATTGCACAAGGTGAATAGGTAGCAAATTTGGCCCTCCTTGGACTGTTTTAGAAAAACGTGGATCGGGAAGAGTGGCCTTGTTTCACCCTTTGCCTCCAAGGTCCACGCAGTGGGAGAGCCAAGCCCTTGTTTCATGTTCAGCGTAGCTGCCTTAACTCTTAACTCTGTTGGTCAAGAGTTTGCTCTCAAGTCGAAGAACTAGGTTGGGAACCCCAGTCCTGCAGGGTGTGCATGTGGGTACCGGCACGAGAGATGGTAGTTCTAGCAGGTCTAGAACATACGGATTTAATACGGCTGGCTGGATACCTCTCCCTTTGCAGTTGTGCGATAAAAAGAACTTATTTTTGTTTAGCTCCACGTATTCTTGCTGTAAGGGATTGCTCGTTAGAGCCCATCAGTTTGATTTGGCAGATGTAACAATGTAGAAAATAACGGTGTGTTAAGACTGTTTCTTTCAAAGTCCAATCTGGAATATGTGTCACTGGTACCTATTAGCCTTTTATATATGTCACTGGGGTGTTGCTTCTATAATTCATTTTTTTCAGAACTATAGTCACGTGATAATTCAATTTTTATTTTCTGTAGTCCTCTTTAGAAAAAATTCATGCAGAGGAAGGTAGTTCAAGCACCAGAATTTCCTATAAATGCTGTTACTTTTGACATGTAGAAAAAGAAATTACAGTAGCTTAGCAGGAATTTGGAGGTGTAAAGTAGTTTTCCTAGAAAATAAAACTTTTTTGTGGACAACATTCGTAGAAGGATGTCTCTTGAAGGAAGCTTTTAACTTAAGTAATTCCTAATTACTGCATTCTTCATTTCTTCTTCCTCTCTAGTTTGATGCCAATTACTGGTTGCATGGAGGCTAAAGTGCCCGTGTGTGAGAGGAATGGGCAATGTGGTGAACTTAAAAATCGTAGATTGAATAATTGGATACTTTTTAAAGTCGTAGTTCCAAACTAAATGTTCACAATATGTAATGGTACCCAAAATGTGTGCCCTGAGTGTTTGCACGTGGTAGGGTATATTGGATTCTGCATTTAAGACCACTAGAAGACAGAAGACCACTAGAAGACAGGATCTGATTTACAGAGGCTGGATATTATAGTTGTGAAAATGAAACCCTTTAAAATGTCACATGTCCATGTCCAAACCCTTCCTCCTAATCACCATCGTGTTGTAGTAGATTAAGCATTGGCTGTTTAGTGCAATCTGAGAGTAGGAAGCGTGAGAATCATTGTGGTAGTGATTCAGTTCATTACTACAAGAGAGCAGCCTAATCAGATTGCTTGCTTTGGGGAGGGGGGACACCCGAACACTACAATTGAAGAAAGCCCTCATGGTTGTCTTCCAAAACCAAAGATTTCATTGTCACTGAGAACGACTCCAAACATTTAAAGGAGTAGTAGTTTGAAAAGAAAGCATCACCACTTCTCTATCTTAGTACATTTCATAAGCAGCTTCTTTATTTTTATTACTTTATAATCACATCCATTTATTAATCAGAAATAATTTGCTTTTCCGGCTTCATAGACGTTAGTCACAGAAGTCCTAGAGAATATGGACCAGGATGTCTTACATCTGGCAAAAACATGGTGCTACCTTTCTGGAAATGGCGCTTTCCCTGTGTTCTTTTGTATTAGTTAATAGAAACCCTCCTTGAAAAAGGATACTTGTCAAAGAATGTTTTATGAAAAAGAAAAACAGTACTCATAACCCTGTTGGATTCCAAGAGTTATTACATTTTACATCATATACAGTTTATTTTTCCAGATGCCACAGTTCAAAATAATGTATTTTTAATACTACTTGCAGAATTCTACAGATTCATAATAGCACGTGACATGTTAATATCTTCTGTGACATCCTACTGGTCATATCCAACTGTGATAAACAGTTGTATATGCTATAAAAATGACATCTATTATAAAAATAAGGATAATGCAAATGGATACAAACAATCTCTTAAATGTGTAAAGATGGTTACAAATCTTGAATGTTAATCTGAAGGAAAAAAGTACACGCTAATGCTAAGTTTATGCCTTCAGTTAATAGTCCTTTATTCCTCCAGGAAAAAAAAAATCAAGCAGCTATACTTTAAATGAATTTAATGAACTGCAAAGACTGACATTTTCACTATAAAAGTCACACTTCATTTAATGAAGTAGTTAAATATTGATGCTGTATTAAAATACCGGCTGAATAAAAATGGCAATATGGTTTTCAAAATAGGAATTTGAGCTGTTTTTTTCTTGTTATATTGAAAATTTCATGAACTGAGAAAAGGGAAATAGAGCAGAATATCTCCATAATAAACACAAAGCACTTTGTTGAAATAACATTAAAGTTGAAAGACACAAACCCATAAAAGCAAGGAAATTAAGGCACTGTACTCTTAACTCAGCCTCTTTGTGCTTAAGCACTGAATTCCTTAAACAAATGGATCCAAAGCTATCACCATTCGAAGTGCAATATTTTCTAAAATTCTTGAAAATGAAGACAGATTGCTACCCTGTGCTACAGGTGGCACATAAAAGACCTAGCCATGTGTTCACCCCGGATGAATAGTTGTATCATGGTGGTGTTTGATCTTAATTCCAAGTAATTGTGATTTAAGTCCTACATGATTTTGATGGCAGTATTCTGGCTAAGCCATGTTGACTGTCTTGTGGTTTTCCACATTTCCATTGATAATACTTCGAATTTTCAACTTTCACCATAACAACACAATATTGACAGTGGATAAAGGAGTATTGCTGACAAACACGGCTGAGGTTTTTCCCAGCTCCAACACCTATATGATGGTAAAGGGAAAAGAAAACAAGAATGAATCTTACCATAGATGTGAGTGGGAACAATGATTGAGTGATGATATGATTGGCTTCACTTTGATGGATTGACTTATGTTGTACTGTACTTCATAAAGCTGTACTAATTCTGCCATCGGGCTTCTGTGTACAGTGAAATACTGAGGATGACATCTTTGGCCTGTTGAAGTCAGTGGCAAAACTCCCATTAATTTCAGCTGTCTCTGATTTCCTTCTCAGTGGCTGACTTGTAAAACAATGGCAAATTGATTTAGTACATTATTACTTTTTTTCCCCCTTGGGAAAGATCTCTACTCCTTGTAAAGTGATTTGTCTTTTGACTTTCATGCTCTTACTCTGAAAAATATGAATTTTAATTCAGGGTAAATACAGTCTTATTTCTTTCCCCTACCTATTATCATGTAAACATCAAAGATGATGGGAGAAAGTGGAGCTATTTTGAAAGTGGTAGGTCATATACACAGTTATATAGGCAATTACCAATGGAAACCAATGATAAGGGCTGCAGCTTTCCTGCGGAAGGCTGATGAATCGTTTCTATAACTAGCAGCTATCAGGTGTTTTCTCGGCATGTGTTGGTGGAAATGTGCTTTAGGTTTTGTTTGGGTTTTTTTCCCCTTGTATGCAAACAGTTTTTCTTTAAAACAACAACAACAAAGAAAATATTGGGATCTGAAGAATGAATTATATAAATGTATTTGTATTTGGAGGACACGCAGTATTTGTGTTTATAATAGTGAACCTCAAAAATCTTCATAAGATGGTAGATCGGCATCTATTTGCATAGTTATGTCCCCTGGTATTTCGCCACAGCAAGCACTGAAATGATCTACTTAATAGAACACAAAATTTTGTAGGGTCTTATGTAAAATCACCAAAATTTACCTAGAATTAATAGAGCATTAAAGAATTTCTTCCTCTCTCTGACATCCTTCCAGAAAAAGGAAGAAAATGGATGTCAAGTAAATGTTTATGCTATACATTGTCCTTAAGTAGTTCTGGTTCTGTCAGAGCAGTCATGGCTCTTGGTGGCTGATCTCCTTCTGCTTGAGGCAGTGGTCCCACTGAATAGAAAAGGATAAGCTATAACCCAAAGAGAAACACCTGGGGACATGTTTAGCAATCTGTGTCCTTATGTAGGGGAATCTTTAAAGAAAGAATTGCAAAAGGCTCCTGAAGAGATATTTCTATACTGCAGATATTCACTAGTAACATATTAGAATGCTAATATTAAAACTGTAGCAGTGCTGCTGTCTTTACCAGTAGTATAGGGAAAAATGTTTTATTAAACACTAATTTCACTAGTTATTTAAGAAGTAGCTGGCTTTGCACACATTAATCTCTTTTTCTTTTTAATTCAAGGTTGATGGTCTAGGTCTTACGCATTGTATTTATGAATAGGGCACTCAATAACTATGCAAAATATCTATTTCTCCCATGGGAATCTGCGCTTTGATATATTCTGATCCTTATTAAATTTAAACAGGATCAAATTTATACAGCTTTGGCAGAGATTTATTAAAATACACTGAGTGGACAGCTTGTGGGAGTGCAGTGTGCTGTAACAACATATGCCTCTTACCAGAGAATAGTAATTATTGAGGATCAAATAAATCTGTAGGAGGTTAAGTATATATGGAAAAGATATCAATTGTAGTTTTCTACAACCAGACAGAAGCACTGTCTAAAGATTTGTTGCTGTATAAAGAAATGAACCACCCTTATAAAACCCTAAACATTCAAAATGTCATTTACCAACACAGCTAATATTCATCCAATCTTCAAAAAATGTTAATGACATTTGCTCAGTAGCGTTAAATTAATTGTTTAGTGCTATTCATCTGCATAAGCAGCTACTGACATTTATACCAAAATTTTATTAAATGTAATTGAAACCTATGTTTGTTACAGAGTTTTATAAATTTCTTTTCTTAATCAGAATCATTGTGTCCTTGGAAAGCAAAATCCAAAATAATGGTTGCAGATTAACCAAAGAATCTTCTTAAGTTACGTGATGTAACATCCATCATTCATCCGAAGTTCAGCAATGGTCTGTTTAAGATACTAGATACTTTATGTATGTAGTAGTTTCACTAGCTTCATCCAAACCACAGCTATGCCAAAAGTTATTGCTTTTACTGACCCGCCTATCAATTTTTCAATTTTTAGGCTAGTGAAACTACTACATACATAAAGACGTGTAAGGTGGTAATTTTGTCACTAACCGTGGAAAAAAAGACAAACCAACCATCAGTGGGTAGGTGGGGTGCAACAACATATATCCTATCCCCGTCTTCACCACTCCTGGCAAAGAGCTTCAAGATTACGTGTTAAGAACGGAGTATTTGGCGTAATGCATTCAAGTTTGTGAATCTTGGGGAGGTTGTCCTGTGCTTTCAGCAGAGACAGTTGGATGGTTGTGGCTCTTTCGTGGTTTGGATCTTCCAAACAAATTTTCTGTGGAAGGCCAAAAAAGAAGTCTCTTCAGACACCACACTGGTTTCTTCAGTTACATATGGAGTTTGCTGCCTTGTTTTCCATCAGTCCTCTGTACTGGTTATTTCAATCTAGGATAGATTTGGTTTTGAAGCAGTAGTTGAAAATCTGTAATTTTTGTGCTGTAGTAATTTGTAATAAGCCGTTACCATGACTGTTACGGGTTAGGGTTGTTTGAAAGTTAGCGGTATCCAAATAGACTGTTACGTATGTGCATGAGTGTGATTCGCTAACACGACCTCTGGGCTTTGCTAGAGATGGTTTAAGCGAGTAGGACTATTCTCCTTGCACTTCTCCCTGTGGCATGAAAGGAATGGAGTAATTCCAGCATGAAATGTATTTCTCGGGGCTTATTGTATTAAGAAAGTGACTTTTTAAAGAAAATACGTTTAGATGGAGATTTTATTTGATTTAAAACTAGTACCATCAGAATACCTCTGCATTTTATTATGAATGTCTAGTGAGCACTGTCTAGTTTCTTGGTAAGGAACGTAAAAGATACTAATTTTGGTAAATGTCTTTATCCTTAAGCTATTGTATCCTTTATTAAAAGTTCACTGATTCACGTTGATGTGGATGTGGTACAAATGTAGTTTGGTCCTTATCAATTTTGTGGTGGTTCTTTTATTAGTAGCCCTAGACTTCTTTTGTCCTATGGTTCCAAGCATAGTTCAAGATTTTTCTAAATAACCTAATGAAACCTGATTACTGTAAGCTAGCAAGTGTATTCTCTTAAACTAACATATGTTCTCTTTCTGGCCTTTATTATACAGAAGAAACACTGTGTATTTGTTAAAATAAAAGTCAGGGCATTTGGGTTCCAATCCCATTTCAGTTATTACATTGCTGTATGACCTTGGGCGAGCCGTTTATTGTGCCTGTCCCTCGCTGACTTTCTCTATGAAAATAGAGATGATAATATATAGAGACCTCCTGGCAGTGCTCTGAAGCTTAATTCATTGCTATCTGCGGAGGGCTCTGGGAGACCTCTCTAGGCGCTGCTGCACACATTTCTATACATTCATGCATGTTGTGGCTGTGCGTAACGTATGTTGTTATATATGAAGTATATCTGCATATATAATGTGTATCAGCACGTTTGACTACCATCCTGTATCGTTATAGCCTACATTACTGAGCCATCTTGTGAGACTGCTGACATTTTTGTTTCCATTTATGGTTATAGTAGAATAAAGATATAAGAAGTAGGAGCAAATTCTTTTTGTAAAATCCACAGGTGTTTTGGCTCAGAATGTCTATTTCTGTGGGTTTCAGGATTTTTTTTAAAAGTAGGTATGCTCTAACAATGTGTACATGGATCTTAGTTTACATGGGCTTAATAAAACCTGAATAATTACAGTAAAAAGAGGAATTGCAAAGTCAAATCCCTCGAGTAGCAGTCTGCTTACATCATTGTGCAGATAGCAATATTGCATGGCAGGTAGCTGCCCCGTTGTCCTTCTCCGGTTTAAGGCTGTATAGAATCGAGTAATTGTGGAATGAAACTGGGAATCTGATGTGCTGCAGTCCTGAGAAAATCTTTGTCTCATCTGTTACGTATTTCTAGGTTATGCTTTTTGTTTTCTAAGACAACTAAAGAAAACGCAATGTTTTGCAACTGATTCCTGTTGTGTTTTCTTGGGAATATACTGATTTCCTTTGGTGCAATACAGATGGTGTCCTTTGCTTATAAGCATACTTAAGACAGTTTCTAGTTTAAGCACAGGAAATTTATTGTTAAAAAAGGTAGCTTTATTTGTTGATGGAGACTAGCCATGTTATGCTGGTTTGTGTCTACTTTTATTAAATCTGATAGGAGATAAAAAAATTGTAAACTTTCTGGGATTTTTGAGTATTTTATAAGGACAGTGTTTAATGTCCCAAATCAAACATATCTCAACAAGTTATTAGGCTATGAATTTATTCATTCATCACAGTAAATCACGTTGGCACAGTGGCTTATAAAAGATCATCATCTATATTGATATCTTCAGGGTCAAACAATCACATCACTTCTTACATTGAATTGGTGCTACTGTCTATATGCTTTACTGCAGGGCCTAACAGAGAGAAATACTCTTGACTGTATTGAGGGGATTATTAAGGATATATTTTTTTTCTTTTTTACTAAAATTTTCTTGACCACAATAGTTAGATGTTTTGCATAATGCAACAAAAAATTGTTTACGGACGTAAAACAGTTTAAGTAACAATTATGTCATGTTTTTTGTGCATGCTCTACGAAGGCAGCGTAAGCTAAAGGTGATAGCCTTACAGTATTTGAAGACAGCTAAATAAGTGTTCTAAAATGTCAATGGTTGTGACATTCTGAAAACACTGACTTTCTCTTGAATGATGTCTGTTCACTCCTAGAATCACATTGATTAATTAATGCTCAGATAGTAGAAGTTTTAATTCTGAAGTACAAGACAGTAACTGCACCAAAGACAACATGCTAATTCAAAGATTCGTGTGCAGTTAACAGTGTGCACTGAAATACTTCATATAGAAACCTAACTGTAATCTAGTATCTGCATGCTCTATTTCTGCAAAGGTAGCATCTTTCGTGTTTTCTGATTTTCTTTTTCCCGGGAAGTTTTTTTGTGCAATGTTCCTTTTGCAGGGAAGCTAGTTCAGTATGAAAACCAGCGTTGCAAGGCAATCATTTAGAGCAGTATAAATAGTTCTGCGTTGAGTATTGGTTCCAGATGCGGATTGTGTCAAAACAAATGTATTCAAAGTCACAGTTTAGAAGAGAAAGAAAATGCAAACCTCTTTAAAACGAGGAGGTGGTTTTTACGTATAGGTGCCTCATTTTTGGACAGAGGAATGATGCGCAGTGTAAGCAAGGTAACTGATAGTAGTTTAAATATTAGTGCCTACAGTTTATGTGGCGTTCTGGAGTTTGTCTCCTGGGCCAACCTCTGTTTCATTCTCTTAGCAAAAATGGCAAGGAGACAAAGGCAACTCCTGTGGCTCTCCTATGATTTATTCTATTGCAGCGCAATTTTCCAGCACAGCAGTTTCTACACTTCCTTCCTCTGTCATCGGCAACCTTTCGGAAGCTTCAGTGTCACCTTATCTAGCTCACAGGAGTGAAGCAAAAGCTTCTAGCTCTGGACAGCATTGGCTTTCATCTACAGGAAAGCTGTATGTCAGTGCTGGCTTCAGGCGCAATGAGCTCGGTCTGCCACTTGTGCCGTGAGTAATATAAATAAATAGCATATATAACGCGAGTTTAAGATACAGACATTATCTTGCATTGAACATTCCTGGCTTTTTATGCGTTCTCCATGCAGGGCTATGCAGTGGAAATACACCTTCAGGTACTTCCTACCAACACCTTCACACCAGAATAAAACTGGATTCAATAGTAGTGGAGTGGGTTCTGAATTCTTACCTGTGTGAAGGAATGGCTCTGGACATCGACTGTGGTCTCACACCAGTGTTAACAGCCATTATTTGTTGGCTCGGAGGGAGCAGCTGTTCTTAAGCTCTATAAACCGTTTATAAAATTCACTAACTCGAAGTGCAGAGGCAGTATCACTTATATTTTAAATCATCAAGGTGAATAATGGAAAAAAGTCTCTGTGCAAGAGAATTAAGCAAAGATTTGAAGAACATAAATCTTCAGACTTGGCTTGCTCTAGTGCTACCAGAGGCAGCAGCAGCAGTATGTGCATTTGTATGCATGTGTAGGGAGAGGTATTGAGCTGCACATGAATACTACAGGTACAGCTGAAATAGCTTCATATGACTAATATTCTGCATTGTATAGTCATCCTTGTACTAAGGAAAAAAAAAGAAGTCTTAAATTATTTGAGTCAGCCAGATAAGTTACCAGAATAAAATCCATCAGTCATTTCTTATGAGTGGTTGTTTCATTCTGTGATCCTGTAGTGCCAAGAACTAATTCACCACATAATATTTCTGTCATTTAGGAACCTAAATGGTTTAGACGCTTATACCCTAGTGTGTAGGGCTGAGGTCTAGACAGAAAGTGTCTAATTCCAAAATTACAAGCTTTAAAAATCTCCGCTTCAGTGTTCTTTTCCCTAAAGCCAGTAGAAACCTGCCATTTTTCTCAGAAGTTATACCTAGAAAAAGTTCCTGCGTTTCTACAGGTAGCTAACAATGCCACCACTTTGCAGAAAGCCTGGTAAAGACAAGAACCGTGGCTTGATAAGACCCGGATCAAAGCGAAACGTTGCGATTGAGAATCCTGCTTTCATTTGGGGCCGTAGGCTCTGTCCCGGCGCTCGGGTGCCTGAGGTTATGCGCAGGCAGGAATCAAAAGGCAGCGCTGCGCAGTCTGGCCCTAAGCCAGCGGAGGGGACCGGGTTTTACGTACAGCACTGCTACACTGAAGCAGCAAACAAGTGCCAGGCTGTCTCCGAAGACAGACTACTGCATCTTAACTCAACCTGTAAGCGTGTGGCTTACTGTTGTTGTTTTACGGTTGTCTAACAAACGTTAGATAACAGAAGTAGGAGCATATTTAAAGAGTGGGTTTCTAATCAGCAATTTTCTGTAAATAGAGGCTGTGTGAATATTACCACTTTCTTCTCCTCCTTGATTTGATACCTAACGGGATATTAACATATGACCTGTTGATTAAATTTCGGAGCCTGATTTATCCTTTATCCTTACAGATTTTAGTGCTTTTGGCTTATACTCTTTGCCTTTGGAACAAAAGTCCTTGAAGTTTAGTGTTACCTAAAATCTACCCTGTGATGTTAGAAGTTTTATTATTTTCATTAGACACTCGGGGCCAAGAGCTATAGAGAGGTTAAGTAACTTGATCAAGGTCGTGCAGACTCAGGTGGCAGAATTAGGAATTGTATGTATTTTTTCTTAGCTGTAATTCCATCCTTCCTTTCCAAGTGAGCGTTTCCTAGTATGATGCGAAAACCTATAGGTAACTCTCTTGAGACTGTTGCATGTGTATCAGTGGCTTCCAGGGAAGAAATGAAAAAGCTGCATTGGACTGTAATCAGTAAAAGTCCCCAGGCTGGTTACAGTTCTCTGGGCTCAGGAGATCGCACCGCAGCATTAAAACTCTTTCATGGATTTTCCTAGGTTACCCCATTTGTGTGTCTGAAGCCTCTCTAACTCTTCAATGAATCATGTTCAAGAAATAAATAAAAGAATGTCTTCCAAGACTGGTGATTCCACATCAGTCCTAACAGATAGGAGAGTAACTTCTTGTGCCAGAAAAATAAAAAATTCACAGGAGTATGTTCCTGTTGGTTATTGCTCAGGGGTAGAGATACGTTCAGATTTCAGTCTAATGTAAATGACACATACCATTGTTTTTAAAATAGCTCAAAATGAGCACACATAGACATCCAGGTTTAGGTTAGCAAGGTTACTAGAGTAAGTAACTCTAACAGTAGCATTTTTCATAGGGTATTTGTACTTCTAGCAAAGTGCTTTTACTTGGGTTGGACATTGTTTAGGTGCTCTTAATTTTTTTTTTTCTGTTCTGCTTTCAAGAACAGACCTTACCATCCAATAAGGTGCAAATTAATTTCCTCCAAAATAAAAAGATACCCGAACTACCACCTATTTGCTTAAGCAGTAAAAGACAAAGACATTGCGTTTTGAAAATCAAATATTCTGCTTATGTTTTTTTCTTATGTAGACTTCAAAATACACTAAGTCCTATAAAAACAGGTAATGTGTATGAATGTTTTCCTGAAAAACACCGAAGCGTGCGTTCTGCATCACATTACATTAAATTCGTTACTTGGCATTCAAAATACTGCTTTTTTTCAAGGCAGCTTATTTGTAGCATCTGGATTTTTGAAAATAAAGAATCCATATTTCATAGTCAGTAACATCTCAGGCCTTTTGTAGGTGTCTGGGTAACAAAAACTTGGTAAGGTTGGTGCTTCAGTTCAGCAAATGCCAGAATTCTCTCTTACTCATGTTTGGGTTTTGTTGGTTGGTTGGTTTTAGCATAGTGTGGTTCCGTGTAAGATGATGTTCTTCTGTAGATGGTACTTAACATCTTTACTACAGAAATGAGTTTAATGTGCTTTGGAACAGCATCCTGAAAGCGCTTGCTTGAGTGGAATGGGATGAATTGTCCTATCACATTGAGCAAGTGATGGTTAGTGCGTTGCCCAGTGGTGTGACAACTTTCAGGCTTTGGAACTACAGCCTTTAGGGCAGTCTATCTAGCTGTAGTAACAGCATAAGTTAGGACAGTTATCTAAAAGCTCAGTCTTTCAGTTTTATTAGAAAAGGTTAATTATTTTATTTTTCAGAGGTTATTGTTTTGGAGTCATTATTATTATCCCAGAGATAGTATTTCGTTGTAACAGAGGTTCACCTCAGAAAATCTGGAAGATGGTGCTTCAAGGACTTATTGTCTTGGCAAGTCATAAACAGATGTTTTGCTTCAAAGCTGGTAGAGTGTGCTGTGTGGAGGCACCAGTCAAATTCCATGTTAACAGAATATTCAAGGAACGCTAGAAAAAGGACCTGTTGATCAGTTCCCCGCTAAAGAGAAGCGCTGTTGCAAGTATTACTGAAAACAGCGTGTCAGTGGCACTGTTCTGGAAATGATCATCAGCAACTCCTAGTACAGTGTGTCACGTCAGAAGTATTATAGCCAGCGTAATAGGTGTTAGGTAGGAAAAAAAAGTCTATCTGAGAACAGTTTAAACAAGCTGTAACAAGAACCAAGGCAGATTAAGCTACTACACTGAATGAGGAAGAGATGCTCAATGAAGTTATATCCTGAGGATGACATGTCAGATGCAAATATATTGCTGCCTCTAAAGGAAAGCAGTGTGGGGTTTTTTTCAGATTTTAAGTGTAATAAACGGTTGGTATAACTAACTGGTTTGGTGACTCAGGGCTGATCATTGGGGAGAAAAAAAAAGGGAACTTGAATTTTGAAGTATCATAGTTAGAACTCAGCTGTGTAGACCACAGAAGCTGTGTACTTGGTACGCATAGTCATTGCTACTCTCGGGGAGCGCAGCAACGCCCGCCTGCAAGTAGCTGAAAGAGTGGACAAACAATTGTCAAAATCTGGGCTTTGCTAAGCCATACCTGTGGATGAGACTGATGCAGACCATCTGAAATCGCTCTTCCCCCTAGCCCAGGTTGTTCTAAGCATACTGAACTTAACTTGGAAAGAATTCTTTCCCTTGCAGGAACTTGAAATGCGCTAGGTAAAGCTCTCATGGAAGTCAACGACTTTCCAGGCACGATGCTATGAAGTGCTTACATTTTGAACCTGTGCATTGAGGTCTTTCCTTGCAAGCTTTTTTTTTTTATTGATGCACATTTCATAACTGAATGGGTTCAGTATCACAATGCAGTACCACTGTATTTGTTAAAAAAAATCAATGTTTAAAAGTCCAATTTTGAGCAAGGGAGCTGTGGCTGTGCGTACATAATGGAAGTCCAGGCCTGCATTGTATGTGCAGTCTGTTCTGACAGCGGGCGTTACTGTTCACCACGTGATTAGTTGGCCTTCTACCCTGAATGTACTACTTGCTCTTTTTAATGTTATAGTTACTATTAAATGCTCTCCTAATCACTGTTTCTGCTGCCCTGCTAGTATAGCAAGCAGCTCTATAGTCCACTTAAAATATAAATGAGTTTTCTGTGTTTTTTTCTCCTTGTGTCAGCTCGTGTATCATAATGAATAAGAGGAAGAGAAAAGCCATGACAGCTTAAGTTTTCAATGACTTAGTGCTGAACAGTACTTAAGAAGTTTTACAGAAGGGACAAGAAAACTTACAAAGCCTTTATGAAAACTTGCTCTTTTATTTGTGCTTGATTTTTCTACTGGAATGGCTGTACTGGGAGGAGAATTCAAGGATCTTAATTTTTCACGTGTTCTCCAACAGTAAGAATGTATGTCTTCAAATTTTGCGGAATTATTGTAATACTTCACACCTTGTATAAAATGTCAAATTTTTGCCATTGTTACAACCTCTGCTAATGAAAATGTCCATTCAAGTGCCGCAGATATTTTAAATACACATTCATGCTGTGCTTGGAATCCTGCACATCATTTTCTAAACTGAGCCATTAGCATTGATAGATACTGTTGTTTTGCAAATCTTCACTTCAGCGATCTGTACATGTCAAATTTAACCACCGCACAATACCTATATAGGGTAATCAAAACATCTGAGTTTAGCGTTGTCTATACGCACAGCTCTTGGTATCTCTTTTGACGGTTGATAACAATCATGCTGCTAGATATGTTTTTCACTGTATAATGCAGAACACAGGTCACTATCGGTAAATCTATTCTAATCATGGCTTCTCAGAACACAAATCCATTAACCTGTAGCGATAACCCTGCTGCAAAGATTCGACACACACAATGCTGCGCTACGAATGATAGAGTTCATGGCTGAACTGCGTTTGAAAGGGCATTCTGAATGAAGTTAAGAAAGTAATGTAGAAGAAAAGTTAATGAAGTTTAAGATGAGTTGCCTGCTGTCAAGGTACAACTGCTTGCTGAAGTTTCTACTGAGAGAAAAGCTAATTCTGACTAGAATATTGCACTAATGTATGCATAGCCTAACTCAAGCAATATAGAGTACTTTTGCTTTTTTTTCTGAAGGCGTTTAACAGATACTTCTACAGGTTGCTTTAGTGTCGCTCAGTCTTGAAGAATTGAAGAGCTACTTCATCATCAAGAGCCATAGAATAATTCTGGTATGACAGATGATGGTGATGGTAAAGTTGACGTTATCATAACACACCGTCATCGCTTTTGATGAAACGTTCCACAGCAAACATCAGTGAGCTGTGATGAAAATCTGCTTTGCTTCTTGTTCAACTCTACTTCTTGGAATATCTGGTGTTTGCTTGGGTTTTTTTCCCCCCTCTTAACTCTAGCATATGGGGATTCTCCCTATATATATGTGTGTGTATGGCTTTTTGAAAGCATATGAAATGATTGCTTTTTTCACTTCGTCAGGTCTTTTGAGACCTAAAGGGGTGGTTTCTCTGACAGACCTTCTTAGACTTTCATGTAACGTTGTATCTCTTGCTATACATAGGATCATATTTGGGTCTGTGCTGAGATCTCCCCCCCCCCCCCCCCCCTCCTTTCTCTT
>NW_010552593.1:29941-33249 GCF_000687285.1 Phaethon lepturus
TAACAAACCTGCCTCAGGCCTTTTTCTTTCGTTGTTCAGTGTTTTGATTTTTCTAGCTCCTGACCTTGGCAAAACAGTTGTTTTAATTTTGTTGGAATCAGGCTTCATTCATGAACCGATTCTGGTAAAATATTGAAAAGTCATTGTCATCTTGTAACCAGAGACTCCATTTAGAGCAGTTTGTTTCGTTATTAACTCGATGGTAATCTTTTGCAAGAAGTCACCTCAGACAAAGAGAATTCGTAGGTAATGGACATGTGGCTGATTTTGAGAACCACTGGATCCACAAGCTGATCTCTCCAAGTTGCTTTACGTTGAGAATCAACTGTCTGCAGCAGCTGTAGACTGAACCGCACATGAAAACCTCTTGGGAGGTTTTTCAATCTCCTTGTCATCGTAGGGACCTTTGTTCATTCTTAAGAAGAGTCTGTTCATCCAAAGAAAATGGCTAAGGCCTATGTTGTCAGTGAAGGAAATGTGACAGACTTTGAACTTGGAATCAACGCAGAGGGCCCGAAATTTTCGGAATCTTGGACAAGTAAGAGAGAACGCGTTTTCTTCCTTCCAAAGAGAGGCTGTGTGTATCGGTAAAGGCGTTTGCAGTCACAGCTACTAATGAGGTAATACTAACACGGTGTAGTACCGGCTTGGCTCGGGTGAAACCTAATGCCCCCGATAGCTTTCTTGTGAATTGTCCCTTGTCTTGTAAAAGCCTGGTGAAAATGTTGCCAGGAAGGGTTGTGTGCTTGCTCTAATGCTGATGTAAGAACATGTAATTATGATTAAAAAGAAGCTTGGATCAGCATTCCAGCTCATAGACAAGCACTCCTTTCGTTGTGCAGGGAAGTGCACCACCTTACCAGCAGTGACTTAGTTACTACCTGTAACGTGTTCTGTAGTCAAGAAATGAAGGTACCTACCGTAAATACACCCATGTCAGGTCTTGATTTTAAATTGCACATCTGTCAATAGTTTTTCTTATACATACTTCTGGAAATGTTTTCAGTATTTCAGCAAAGTTTCTGATACTTGTAGAACCCTGTAAAATAATGACAGAAAATAAGATGTTGTGTGTTTTCCCTTGAAGTCAGATACAGTTTGAACGCTTTTAAGAAGAAAAGTAAAAATTTTAGTGCCATGCATCCAACTTAGTATGACTGAAGTACCTGCTCATGAAAGGACTCTATTTGGTTTGTATAAAAGAAGTCTCTGGTCATTTTCTGGTGATCACAGTGAAATCCACCTTACCTCTCTGCATCATACGTATGTATTTTCTGTCTGATTATGCATTCTTTGCTTGCATTCAGCAATGTTTTCCTGGGTGAGTAAGTTCCTGGTGCGTTTAGCAGCTGTATGGAAGCACTCATGTAAGACCTGATCAACATGAAGAAGGGTTGGAGAACTTAGTGCCTAAAAGAAATCTACGTGGGTGTATTTTAATTGCTACATTACCGTGACAGTCTACGATATTTATAATTCGAAAGACTTCTTTTAAGAAAAAAAAAAAGATAAAGGGCTTGTGTGCAATAGAAAAACGGAGTCAATACATCAGATGTTTGTCAGGTAAACACTGTAGATCTACCCTAACGAAGGTATTGCAATTGCATGAATGTCTGAGCTAGCTTTAATGTCAAAAGCTTAACACCTTTTGGTGCCTTCAGCCTTCCTGATTTCCCTAAGTGATCATAAAGTTATAAACAGCCTTGCTAGGAGGTCTCTAAGAATCCTGTTAGGAGCTTTTTATTATACTGGCAAATTCATATTGAATTGGTATTCATTTTCCCCGTTACAGACTAATCAAATCAGTGCTGTTGTTATATACCGTTGAAAAAGAAAATAATGGGGATGTAAGGTAAAACTGCTAACGTGATGAAGCGCTCTTATTAAGGTAGGTTAAGAATGCTATGGCTGCTTCTTCCAGCTTGCTTCAAGCGGTGACTGAGGGAGGAAGTGGAGGGAGTTGTGTCTGTGGCAAGAGGTTACGTACATTCTCATTTGAATGTGTAATTGGCTTTTGATGGCCGAAAGGGTGATTGCTTTGCCCACCGGTGCTTTCTGCCAGGCTGCGCGTTGGTTCTGGGCTGCAAGAACGCTACTGTTCCTGCTGTCACACGCGCAGGGCCACCATCCCCTGTTTTAGTGGCGACTAGCGTCTGATGGTTCTCTCTCCAGAAGAAACGCCTCGTATAGTCTTTTATGTTCATCTGAGCTTTTTTCCAAAAGGGAATAGAGCTTTTAGAGTCCGTTGTTAGAAAGTACAAGCAGCCCCCTGAAGGTTCAGATTTGACAGGGATGTTAGGAGGCAGGTCAAGTGACTGCCTAATGAAGATGAATGGAGAAAACTGCTGGTGCAAGAGTCACGTGGTGGGCGCTTAGCCCAGGTTGCTGCAAGTGTGATGGAATCTTACGGCTTCATTTATCAGTGTCATATTTGGGCTAAAAGTGAGCAGTATTGTTCTCATTTCTTCCAGATGGATAGGTCAACTTTAATATTTATTGCTCTTGTAGAACATTTGTTTGATGTATTTCCATTAGCTAGGCAATAATAGAAAAGCAGTGGAGAGAAACATAAAACAGCTCCCTTCCTCTTCAGCTGAAATATGGCATACACTAATGTGTAAATATTTCTAAGACTGTCACTGATTTTTTTATTTGATGACATGATCATATATATTAAGGAGTTTTATAAAAATAATGAAAAAGCCACATCAAGGAAATACAGGATATCTGACTTCTGATGCGTGATTGTTAATCTTTTAACTTCTCATGAGCTTATAATGCCTTTCAGGAGTGGCTTTTGCTTAAGAATGTCAGTTTGAGAGAGAGAGAAGACACAATAACGCTGTACTTAAATGATTGTTATAAGACTGGAAGAGTTTTAGCAAAATGGTGGCTTGTAGCTAATAGTGGTAACCCCTGATTACTGTTTATTAACTGATTTTTTTTTTTCCTGAATTTATAGGAATGAGATTCAAGGTGTTTGACATATATTATTTTATACTGTGGAAGGAAACTTAGCTGTTTGTGAAGCAGGTGTTGTGTTAAGTGCAGTGCAAACATCCTAGCCATATGTTTCTATAATTTAAATTAATTTGGTACAGTCATACTGTTAATCTTTAGTGACTTGTTGATTGGCATTTTGCAGACATATTTCTGGAAGGCACCCAATACCATTTTCTGTAGCCTTTCTGGCAGTAGCAGAGAGTAACATTTCCACAAATTGGAATCTTGTACAGCTCTGGGAAGGGAGCCAAGATTTAAATTAGACAATAACCTCTGCTCTGTATATAGCTTCTATTCTTCAGCTG
>NW_010552593.1:33280-47085 GCF_000687285.1 Phaethon lepturus
GATTTGTTTAATACAGTCAGCTCTGTAGCATATAATAGACTGATATATGAGTCACTCCTTGGCAATGTGTGTTTCTTAAATTTATATAGATTGAACAACTAGTTGGTAATGTACTTAGTTACAGTTGTGCAAACAATAACTATTAGCAGAGCTGAACAGACCTAGAAAAAATGGCATTTGGTCGGTGTTTGCGAAGGATTCTGCAGAACTGTTGGATTTGAGAACAGTCCTTCTCTTCAGGTGCAGAGGAAACAATTCAATAAACATGAGTATTGTTTGAGCTTTGGCAAATCGATAATAAAGCTTTTATATCACAGTTGAATGTTTCTTACATTTCGTGTATGGACGCGTGTACACAGCGTTCCTTAAAAATTAAGCTTAGCATCAGTCTGTGTTGTAGCTACATAATTAGGTTGCAGCTCTTTTTGTTTTGCCCTTGTATATTTTTTTTCTCTCTTCACGTTAAAATCTGTTGCTGACAGAATGCAAAGAATTCTTTTCTTTCCAAACAGCGAGGATCTTTTCTTAAAAGGGGAGAGCTCTTTACACCGTTCGGTTCATGTTTATTTAAAAGCTTAAAATCATTAGACCAAATCTCGGGTTTTGTCCAACAGAAAATTGATTTTGCTAGCAAAAATGGTGTGGGCCTGAAAGGGAATATTCAGAAATATGCAAATAAGTAGAGATAGAATCTGTTTGAGCAGCTGAACAAAGCAATCAACATTTTCCCGTTGAAAGTTTATTTAGCTTCGCTGTGAACATTTTTGAACAAAATTATAAACTGCTCTTAGTGAAATACTTCTTTTTATAGGGAAAGGGGGATTCTTTTTAAGTAGAACTATTTTTAATACTCTACGTTTTTCTGCCAGGTCTTATATTTACCCAATAAAGCACATTGTAAATATTGAACAATACACAGATATATTTCTTAACAGTTTATAGTACGCTGCATGTTCTGGGTGGGTTCCAAGCAGTAGTTAGTATAAATGATATGCCAATCAAAATTATTTTTGCAACTATAACCTGTTATAATGCAGTCTCTTATCTGAAGCGTCAACTTGATACGAGCCAGATTGCTTTTCCTAAGCTTTAACTCTTACGTGTATAATTTGCCTTGTCCTGAACTAGTCTTGGTTCTGTCCCGTAAGCTTCTCGGTAGCGCACGATAGCAAAGCATAATTGATCTGCTGGTTATATAAATCTTAATCATCACTGCTTCCACTAGGTCATGTGCATTTTATTCCTTAGTCAGGAGCGGATTGTGTACAGAACATCTGACGCACGTCAGTGAGTGAATAAGATTTGTAAAGGTCCACCATGGCCCTTTGTCGTGCTTTAACCACCGTGGTTTAACTCTGTCCCAGCTGAAACCTGGACACCCTTCCAGGCCAGTTTTCTAATAATTCAGCTTCTGTGTGAAAGCTGACTTTTTCGAAAAAGTCCCCTGTAGCCAGCAGGACGATTACTGAAAATTTGAGCATTTCTGTTGGTAAATAAATGCGTGGTTTCATAATGTGCCGGGCTTGTCATTAGAGCTAGCTTAAGGACTTCCTTCCTCAGCTCTTCACTCCCGCCCCCGATGAAAAAGAAACTTTAATTGCATTTACCTCCCCGAATCCTAATGAGTTCAGTGTTTCATTTTCACCGGGGGACCGCAGAAACAGTGGTAGCGGCATAAGCAAAGGGCTGCTGAATTACAGAGCGAACAACTAAACAAAGAAGTGGGTGCAGATTTGAAGCACGATGCACAACAAGATCTTTTCTGGAACTCGAGGCCACTTAATGACGTGACTGCACATGGCAGTGCTGATACCATGGCTTCGTGTCACCGGAGCGTCCTTTAGTTTGGTCTTCGCTGCTGCCCATAGCTAAAATTGAATGCTGCATAAAACCATGTTATGGCAGCTGGAGATGCTGTAAATTCCTTCATTGTTGTTGATGCTCATTCTGAACGTCGGCGACTCTGTTTCGATGACACGGGAACTTCTGGTGAGAGGGGAGTGTGTGAAATTGCCGCGTTTAGTTTCTGATAATTAAAAAAATGGCGTTACTGGGGTTGAAACGCTGTGATACTCACAAGCTGACCACCATTCTGTATCGCTGAAGGAGACAGAGGTTACCAAGCCAGCAGCGTGGGTTGTGCTTCAGAGAGGATGAAGAAACCAGAGCAGGGCCTGACTTTCCACAAATCCATGTGTACGTAGCAAAACGGAGGAGGAGCGAACACAGTAGAAAGAAAATGTGGATTTGAGAATGATGAAGCGTTTCTAGAGGAAATGTAAGACGTGCCGTATTTACAGAGATTGGGTATTTCCCAGCTTAGTGTGCTATTTATGAGGCACTCGGTGTGTACGTCTCTGTAAGGGATGTGGTCGGTACGCACACCCTCACTCCCTCCTTATCCCCTTTTCAGACATGCGGCGTTAAATATTACAACATGGCAGAAACTTTCTTCTTATCTCGGAAGATGATATATTTATACATTGACATGAAAATTGATAGCCTTTCTTTTTTTTTGTAGTAGCTAGTTTAGCTACCGATGATATTCCAGTTACTGGAATATAGCACACCGCCACTGTCAGATTCAGATGGTACAACCCGAGTTACGTTGGCAAATAACGCTTCACCGTTTTTTCCCTGGTGAGTACCACTGCAGATTTCTGGTTTTCCTACATGGCCCTTACACAAATTATTTTTTGGCATTTTGATTTTAGGAGAGGTGTGGGGCATTTGGGGATTTAGTGTATACACACACACCCCTATATGCACACACACGCATATATATACACATATATACATGTATATATAAAAATATATGTATACCGTTCCATGCTGTTGGGAAGGCAAAACCATAAGATTGTATGGGAGACAAAGGAAAAAGACCTTTTTCTTTAGAAGTGGTCTGGAATTATGAGATTAACTTAAATTTAATACTCACTGTTACAAGCTGTCCATTTTTTCAAAATATGAAAAAATGACATTTATATGGAAGCAGATCTAAATACGTATGCGTTGAATTTATTCTCGATGCTCTCAAAATCGTGTTTTACAAGATCTCAGTTCTACTATGCAAAGATGTCTGATCTCTGGGAAATCTTCTGTTCTAAAAGTGGTGTAGAATTACAAGGTTCAAAATAAAAAATAAATATGAGACAACTCCCAGTAGTTTGCAGCTAGTTACAGCAGGCATCTGCCTGCCAGAAGCACACGGTTATGTTACAAACTATTATTTAGTTCCATCAGAATGGTTTCTGTATCAAAAATACAGAAAATGCCGGAAGAAATGTTTCTGTAGAGCTCAGATCACCATCATGCCATCAGCTAATAAGGAACACTGAAGAGTGCTACATGCTTGTGACTTTTCCCATGTGACCTCTAGTTATTAACCTGGCGTGTAATTAACAGGTATTCCTAGGAATGTCTTGCATAATTTCTCAACATTCAGACAAAGAAAGTTCATTAAGAGATTACAACAAATTCATACATCTAGTTCGAATTCATACTAAAGCTAAATCTGATTATTTTACGTTCAACTTCTTGCACAACTTTGGTGTGAATAGCATAAGACACTGAATTATCTCCGTCCACTGAATTAGGAGAATATTTTCAGAGCTTGAGCTGTGAGCTGTGGAACAGCTCGGCAGCAGAAATGCCGCTAGGATCTGATGTCTCCTGTACTTCAGTAAAAGAAACTCAAGAATTTGCATGCATCAGAGCTCAGGCTTGCTTACACCAGGACATGAAGTGTAGTACTTGACTACTCAAGAGAGCTTTTATTACCATTTTTAGGCATATATTAAAAAACTTTGTTGATTTTTTTTTTTCTATGGCATCTGAAAATTATGAGGAGAAATTACATTACTGAGAAGCCTGTTGTGCTTTTTAATATGCACTTCATTCTAACACTAAGTGGTCGTTAGGATTTTGAACCATCAGTGCTGAAGTTCACCTGAAGACTTGAGAGACCTGGCTTTCGTATGGTGCTAGACATCTCTAGCCCTGCATTTGTGAGGCTGTTGGTCAGGTTGCATTTGAAGTAAGACCATAACCAGAGCAACCTGATTTTTCTTAACTGATGTTAATTTGCTTAATACAAGTTTTCAGTATTTTAGTTTTCATGTTTTGGTTTTGTTTTGGTTTTGATTTTTTACTACTGGGAGTGAAGGTTTGATTGAAACTTTATTCATTTCAGTTGTCGTAAATGGAATTTGCCGCGTACCCTTTGTGTGTCCTCAACTCTCGGCAGAACCTCAGGGGCTGCAATCGATATCGGCAGTAATTTCTGTGCCCACTTACAAGAAGAAATACACTGACCCAATTAGGTGAAGAAAATGCTAGACTGTAGTAATGGGTGAAAATGCAATTAAAGTAGGTTACTCACTCACAAAATGAAGTTTCTGCTACCCAAAACATCGCCTTTAGGTTGGAGTGAAAGAGTGGGAAGCTAAAGATAGATAAATTAAGCCTGATTAGTCTCTGTGGCATAAATTAGGAATACGAGCTAGCATGAGGGATTATTCCACTCAGGTTTAATTCTTCTCTGCTGTTACTGCAGAGCATTGTATCCAATTCAGTCTTGCATGTTTAAATAAAGTTAGTTGTTGATGAAGACTCTCCAGAGGACTCCCTGCTGTGGGATTTGTAATCCAGCCCCAACTAAAAATAGCTGAGAAATCCTCCAGGTTTAAGATTGATGTAAGATAAAGAAACTTGAGACTAAAGGGGGAAGCGATGTGTTATGTGCCTGTTTCCAACATGCGTCTGTAATCTATATTATATTGACACACACAGTTTTTCCAAATGGGAAACCTCTTCATCTGAGGAAAATTCTCAACTCTTGTGCGTGTCAGTCGGTTTGTTGTACAGCCCCTTCTCTTACAAGGTTAGCATATGAAATCCTTGAGCCTCATCTGTGCTTCCCTGCTCTTCCCACGTAGAAGGACGTTGCTGCTTGCATGCTGCAGCGTAGAGCTTCGGCGAGGGCAACCGCCGCCGACTCCCGCGCTGGAGTCGGTGTGTTTCTGGGTGGCTTTTCTCTCCCTTGCTTTGTACAGCCGTGCGTATAATGAAGTAGAGTTAATGCAGACTTAAAAAAAAAAATGCTACTTTTCTATTTGATTACGATTGGTATTACTAAAGTGGAAAGTATTTAATTTCAGAAAAAATTGCAGGGACCCATGGTATCAGCCTGACTGAGAGTTCAGATATTTAAGATTTTATGCGTGTACTGATTTTAGCCTGAAAGTGTCTTGACTAATCCTCCATTATGATTATTATAAAATGTCTACATCTGCTTCACCCTTTCTCTAGCAATTTTGTATTTAAAACTTGATAAAATTTCCTAGTGTGGTAGAGCTGAATCACTGTCTAGAATGGAATTTAGGATTTTCGCTGGAGTGAGTGAAATTTGATACAAGATTCTAAGAAAAGCTACTTACAGCCCAATTGCAGTATAATCTCATCACTTTAAATTCGTGTGAGAAAATGTTACAGTAATCTTGAACATAGTGATACAAAACTATTTCTTGGGATTCTGAGAATAAAATGCTGTCGTTACGTTAAGAAATGCTTAGATTCAATGCTTAGACAATTTACATAAAATAAATATTGGGGGGAGACATGATTAACACCTTGGTTGTGTGAACTTAATGCCTCAGAGAGGAAGGTGAAACAGAAATGTTCATACGGCGAAAACGGTTCTATATTTATGCTTTTTTTCCCCTCAGAAAAAACTTAAAATATGCCGTACAGCAGTTAAACTGTTGGGGGCAAAAGAATACGCAAATTTATTTTCTTTTTATACTCTATTTGCGTATTGTAAGACTGTAAGAGTCAGTCTTACACCCCTGCTGAGGGGGTGGTAAAGAAGGGCCCTTAGTGCTGACCTTGGTGTATTAGGGCAGGAGGGGGCTTGGTGCTGCCTTCCCTCAGGACCTCGCTGGCTTTCGGGTCCCACGTGTGCTGGAGGACTCCTGTCCCTGAGCAGGGCACAAGGTGGTGGCCTCCAGTCCAGTCACGGCAGCAGCTGCCGGTGCCGGTGCTCCTCGCGCAACCTGGAGGCGCGTGCGAAGAGAGTTTGGAAGGGCAGCCCCAGGATCGGGTCCATAGATTTGGGCTGGGTCTTTCTTGCAAGTTGTTTTGCAGCGCCACGTGTACATGTTGAGACCGTTTTGAGAGGCTGCTGATCTTCTTCCATTGGGTAAATGTCATGGAGAGTAGAGACACTTCCACCCTCTCAGGGCCGTGGAGAGGGAGCAATTGTACCTTAGGCTTGCTTCGGTTCTTTAGAGCTGTTGTGGAAAAAGGCATAATTTAACTGCCATCTGTCCTATGATGTGATCAGAAGTAAGATCTTACGTATAATTTGAGCTGTTTAGAGAAATGTAACTGATAAAATACATACATTGAATGGATGCTGTGAAACTGCGTATTTGAGAAGACCTTTTTCATGTGGAATCCAAATTGCTACCAAGTTGTAGAAAAATATGTATCGACAAGAGACCTAGCCATGTAAGTAAGCTTTTTTTGTGTTTTAGCAATATATTCCTTCCGTGACATTTACGTCTAATCTGGTTTACTCCAACATGAAGTACGTGCTCATGAGAGTGATCACAAAAATGAGTTTGTAGTTCATCACCGCAAACATCTCTAGATTAGAAGGTAAAGAAAGGAAACATGTTTGTTAAATATTCATGTATTTTTAAACAAATACTTAAACTACAGTGGCCTCTCCTTGGCTTTGTTACTGAACATGTTTATCTTAACGTTTGGTCTCTCCTGTATTTTAAGCTTCAGGCAACAACAGGGTGTGATGATGGTGAACGTACTTCAGAACTCTTTGAAGTAACATCTGTAGATCTTGTGGAGACGTTTTTATGTGAAACTTAGTGGGTTGGTCTAAGCTTGCTATTTGTATTAGCCTTTTAGAGAGGAAAACTAGTCTTAGTATACGTAGCTGGATGCAGAGATATACCCAAATCCATGTTTGAGTCTCCATTTTACTACCTCTGAAGCCAAGGTGGGCAAAATGGAAAAATCCATTCGTGTCTACAAAGAGCCAAAATGGTAAATTGAAGCTCTTTGAACATGTGACAGCAAAACGTTTGGTATGTTTGTCTTGGAGAGAACTTTCAAGATTCAGAGGAATTTTATAACACCTTAATCTTGTATAAATATTAGGACTAGGACTGCACTTTGGACCACTTTTTAATATTTATGCATTTCAATATAGAATAAGTAGCATTAAAAATCTGGCATGTATTGAATTGCCTTGACTGTCAGTCAACAGAATAATAGTAGTGTGCATATTCATACAGAGTTACTTCTTGCGTATAAAAACTTCTATAGACTGTATCCTTCTTAAGAGATCTGAAAGTGTCTAACATGAGACCATTAAATATTCCTTTCATTGCTGTTCCTAAGACTCGCACAGTATCACACTTGGCAAAATACCATCCAGTTACTGCTTTTGGCCATGGAATTCACTGAAGGAGTTCATATTAAAGAGTTTGGCTGGAATTAGAGATATCAAGTCAGTGCTTTTTCTTGTTATTGTCGAAGTTTTTATTTGCTGGCTGAAAGCTTTTAAAGTAACTTCAAATATTTTCATTCTAATCGCTTTCCTAAAACTTTAGAATCTGTAATATCTGCGAACAGTATGTCCGATGGAGATTTGAGGATATATGAATAAAATATAAATGTCTATTTTTCTTTAGGATCTCGCTCAAGTATTTTATCCCCCTTTTTTTGGGGCTCTAAGTAAAGAGTAGAGAATGTGTGTGTATACATATATACATACGTAGCCACATGTATATAAACATATATATAGCACAATAGTGTGCCAATTAGTGTGGCAGATGTTTAAGGCTCAAACATTGGAATCAAAACGGTCCCCTGATTAAAGGCGTTTAAGATTTTAAATATCGAAAGACTGTCAAATGTATGATTGTACAGATACTTATGTGTAGATTCGATAATTAATGATCAACTAATGCGATTATTCATTTGCCTAAAATTCAGCGTTGGGGATGTGACTGCAAAACTGGGTACTTAAATTCATTGATTTTAACACTTTGTGCTCCTGTCTGTTGTTTGGTTGCTCATCAGCGACGCGTTCTTAAGCAGATTAGGCTTTCTGGTGTGAAATCCCCCGTAGGAACTCCTGTTGTTTTCGACGGGGCCTGCGTTTCCTCCTGATCATTGCAGGATCCTGATCCGCTGTTTCAGAGAATCCTGATGTGGAAGAAACGGAGAGAGAGAACTGTCATGTAGTAAGTTGTGGTGGCCAAAGTCACTGAGGCTAACGCTTCCCAGGTAGTTTTTCACACGTACATGAAGATCTTTCCTAGAAAATTTGTAGGCACAACCTAGCAGGAAATGAACCCATTTCCAGAGATGATATATACTGAAAATAAGAGTAGTGCTGTAACCTGTCTCAGAAAGCTGGTTTCTGTGGTGCTATCCTATAATAATCACTAATGGCAAATTTGCTGTAAGGGTATGAATGGAAAGGTTCAAGTATAAACTGGGCATGTATAACACGTTACCTAGCGGTCCAGTACTTCAAGAAATTCTTCAAAAATTGTATCTTTGATGTAACTGAGATACATTATCTTACTTGGTCCCAGATGGACAGCCTTTTGACCGCATCTGGCCCACCTCTCCAGCTCCTTCATCCTCAGCGACTCGATCCTTAACCTCCGATAGCTGCATGTTGTCTGTGGTAAACAAGACTTCTCGCATCTGGCAGCGTGTGTGGTTTCTTCCGAAGCGTTAGCACCCTGCGAGCGGAGTACAGAAGTTTCTGTACAGAAATTCTATGTAGAGTCAATATCGAGGATACCGTCTTGCATTCATTCTGAGATAAATTTACTTCTTTATTTACAAGGTTTTAAAATTCAGGTTTTTACAAGATGCTCCCTTCACTTACAACGATACAAATCCCTAACAACTTCAGCGGTGTTGCATCCCTGAACCGGCTACTCAAGTCTGCCTCGTTGTTTCTAGTAACAAAAAAAGAAAAATAGAATACTTGTATTTTATAAAATAATATGAATACCGCCTACTGCTACTGAAGTATTGAAACTGTCATGAAGGACTTGCTCTTCCAGAAAAGAACACTCTGCTCCTGCTAGGAACACATCATGCTTAAAAGTAAAGCCTCTACAGAGATTAGCTGGATATCCATCTAGAACTGAAACGATTGGAGAATTCTCATCTGTTATTTTTACCTTCATTGAGAAAATAAATCGTGTTTCCTGATGAGAAAAAAACCCCAATATTTACTATAATATATCGGGTGAGGACACTGCTGTTCGTAGATGGTGATAGTTCACACTATTTAAAAAAGAAGAAGCCCCCTCGCTCATCCCTCCTCCCGCTCTAGCTACTGCTGCTGCCAGAATAATTTTAGTGTATATTGTTTTGTTTGGAGTAATCAGGCTGAAGTAGCATTAGTCCGGCTTCTCATCTTTTAATTACAGACAGTTTATTGTCTATGCTGTCCCACTTTCTGCATGGTTCCCCACCAGCCAGCTAGACTTAGCAATCTCCATTAATTTAATTTGGCATTTCATTCAATCGGACAGGCTGTGAACATGATGATTTTTTTTTTTTTTTAAATAACACAATGCTCATTCTTAATTGATGTCCTTATCAGACATTGTATTTGCCAGAGCTGTAATTATTGGTCAGGCAGCAAAATCAAATCTGCCCAAATGCAGTGAAGATGTTCTCCGGTGAAATTATTAAGATACAGTACTTAGACCTGCAAAGTAATTTAGTTTTGGTCTGTAATTACATCTTTTGGGATCGTTATCTTTCTTTATACTCATAAGGATAGTGTAACCTCAGAGGAATTAATTTGCCAAATATGAAGATAGAACTGAGATCCTTGCCATAATACATATTTGTGCAAGTAGATACTATTCTGCATAAAAATATGAGCGTGCTCGCGCTGTAAAAGAATGGTTTTATTAATGGCCATATTTTTAAAAACATGCCTTCTAATTTTCCTGCAGAAATACTGAAGTGTGATCAGTTGAGGCTGCCGTTTTCCATAAGCAATAAACTGGCATCAGAAATGATAGAATTCGGACGTGTAACTGTCTAAAATACACATGCGAGCAGCTATGCAGTGCTGTGGCAGAGCTGGTTTGGAGCTCGCTCTGCGGGCGGTAGTGCAGCATCGAGCCAGTCAGAATTTTGTGTGGAGATAGCGTCCTGAGAAACTTCAGATGTGTATTTTGACTAAGCATTAATAATTATGGAAGGACTGTTAGTGTCATGATAACTAGGTCTGAATTCTGTTTTGCAGTAAGGGTTGGGCTAGGGCTTTCCTTAATAAAAAAGGGTGGAGGGAGTGTATTCTGTAGTAACTATTAATTTTTTAATTTATTCTCAGATATATGGTACGTAGCCTTTGAGCATAGAATTGCAGTCATTCCTTTTAAGCAAAATGTAAGTCTGTGGATTAGTTATGAGAAGGTGATAAAATGTGTGTCATTCCTGTTCTGGATATATTTTGTTTGAATTTTTCATCTGGGACATTTATTCACCTGCCATGTTTTTGGTGGTATTCTCTGCTGGAAGAATAACCCTTCCAAATGGTTTCTTCTTCCTTGTGTTTGCACTACGAAATAAGCAACAGTATTATACGAAGAATTATTTAGAAAATCTCGTGTATCTGCCTGATGAATCTAATTTTACTGTTGAGCATAAAAATACTAGTATTTTAAAAATTCATTTTTTGTTCCATTGAGACGCTCAGATAAAAGTCTGGGCTCCTGTGTCCCTTCTTAAGAAAGATGAATAAGGCTAGATGCTGGGCTTCAGGTTCGGTAGTCAAAGCTAGGAGAGGAGCCTCAGTAGCTTTTTTAGAAAAAGTCCATTTTCTTGACATTCTTTATGCAAGGTATTAGCAAGCAAACGTCCGGTCTCTGTCACTACAGTCTTCGTGTCGCTTCGTAGGCATTTCAGTAGGGCCAAGGTTCGATGGCCCTTGCAAGGTGAAAGAGTGGAGAAGTGAACTTGTCGTAGTTTTGACGCGGTGATTTGCGTGAAGAACAAAAGCCGTGATTCACCGCGAATCCAGGAGAGGTTCTGTTTGTTTGCAGCCCGGTTCATGAAAACAGCATGTGCGTACGGTTTCTGCTGGTCTGCTGCGGCAGGAAGTTGCGGTACTCGTGCTTAATTTATTTATCAAAACTTAAGACGGAGTTTGATGAACTCCTGAAATTGGAGGAGACAACTAGGAGTTTGTAACGCAACGGTATGCGTTGCCAGAGGAAGCTGAACAGATTTTATTCTTCCGTAGTTACACAGCAAGGATGCTCAGCGGTCTTTAGATGCAAAAGTTTATGCAAAACCTTGCGGCGAGGCAATCTGCAGAGCATCCCAAGGGCAGCACGCAGCGGAAGGGCAGCTGCACGGGGTGCTGGTCCCGCGGGAGTGCGCCCGGGCAGGGCCGGCGCCGGGTCTCGCCTGAAATTTGAATGCCCGCTGTCAACTGCAGGGTGCTCCGAGGGGTGTATGAGGGGTCTGAGCAAGGGATCCTTTAGAAAATAAATGGAGAGAAATGTTGACTGCAACAAGAGTCGTTTCACAAAACACGTCTTTCCCAAATTATTTTAGTAAAATAGACAAGAACCCCTTGTTCTATTTAGAATGATTTATAACTGTTCCCAGCTGATCACAAAGTGTTTCTAAATTAAAAGCCATTAATTATAACCTTATATAGAGACAAAGATATGCAAGAAGTGCTTTGTAATTCCAGCTCTGTACTTCAGGTGAGAGCTTTTTAAATTACTTGGACCATTGGAGCCACCTGCTTGACTAAACGCTGAGGGCCCTGTGTTTCGGTACTCATCAGTGCATCGCAGTGTTAACATTGCTACTGATTTTTCTCATTTCTCCAGGGCAAATACTAATTAATGGATACAATTCACAGCTGATTAGCTGTAGTTTCTTCAGTAATTACATTCGCAGACTAACTGTTCAGAAGAGGATTTCTAACCCAGTTCTTATTTCACTCTAAGCTTAATTTGTTTTTTGAATTGTTTAGGTCCTTAAGATAATAACCGTTTTATTTTCTTTTGTTGTTATAGATACCACTAGATAACAGGGAAGTTTAATCTTAGAAATACTCGCTGATAATTGTTGTGTGCCTTCAATGGATTTCTAGTTCAGAGACAAAACATAAATTTAAATAATATTAGTTACGATCCATACTAACAAAAGCCTAAATATGCCAGGTTGTGACATCGGTGCCTTAGTCATATTCCGTAGGGTCTGAAATATTGTAGCCCAAGAACAGAATGGATCTAAGGATATGTACTTGCAACTTTTAGCTTTGACATTCCTCGTTACGTCGTTTGCTTCCACAGTCTCAATAAAACGGGAAATTATGTTGTCACTTTCCCCTTGGTTTTACTTCAGTAAAACAAAAAGGAGGAAACCCACTTGGCAATCAGAACAGCAGTAGCTGTGCCATGAGGAAAACACGTAGATCAAAACAGTGTAGAATTTTACTTTTCAGGGTAAAAATCAGCTACTTTTCCATTTTGAAGCACTGGAGCCCCCAGGAGGCTAAGCGCATTAGAATAGGGTAGGGTTTCTTCCCACTTACTTACCCAGCGTTCGAGCTAGACTTGCCTTTTGTGCCTTCGCACCTACGTGTAACTTGAAAACCTGATGTCGTTCTTTTTTGTTACTGTAGAAAGAACAGCTCTATTGGAGCCGTTCGAGTTTTCCATGTATCTCCTTCTTAGTTTGCCACTGAAAAACCCTGTCCTGTCGATCTCGCTGTTGAGCTGAAGTACGGTGTCTTTGTGCGACAAATCCGCACACACACATACACTTACGTGCCAAAATGGTAAGTTGAAGGCGCAATTTTGTTTGAATTTTTTAATCTCCAAAAATGGGTGACATCTGGGCTTTTAAAAAATGGAGGACATTACTTGAGTGTCTGCGTAGCTGGGGGTAACGGAGTCTTAATAGCTTTGAGGCAGCCTACGTATTGTGCTAAGGCCTCTGTTGCTTAAGGTGTTCTAGGTTGAAAGTTCAGCATGGTAAGTACACAAATGGAATTTCATACTTAGAATGAGGAATCTCATCTCATATTCCTTCCTTCCCATGTTTGTCTTCTGGTTTTGTGGATGTCCTGTTTTGTCAATCAGGCAATTCATCAGGTACCCGAGGCTCCAGTTCTTTGCGTCCATCTTCCTTTTTTCCTCCTCTATCACTATACTCATCACTGTAGTTTCCTCCCCCCCTTTTTGTTTCCTCCTTTTAACTTGTCTTATTTTCAGAAGTGGATTTTGGAGTTTTCAGGGAAAGACCCTTTCTTTAAAGGATCGCTCTGGCCCTTCCACGGCCGTAGGACACTGGAGGAACTGGAGAGCGCCGGGGTCTGCAACGCTTCCCTGCTCAACACAGTCAGGCAACAAGTGCCGCAGTGGCGAATTGAGCTGGGGCAAAGCAGTTCTCCGTTGGGGACAGGTTCGGCCGCTCTGAAAGCCCAAGAGAGTTTCTTGCTTGGAAAGCTTGATCTGTGCAACTGCAGGGTCACCCGCCCTCATGCACGTGTTGCAGAGCTTACGTTGCTGGTGGTGGTGGTCGCGGTTGTGGTTTGCAGGTGCAGGTCCCCAGGCAAGGTAAAACAAAGCCTTCCTGAAAAAATGTGCTTTGCAGAACTCGGAAATGGGGGTTGAGGGAACGCTGCGGCGCGTGGCTGTGACAGCAGTGGTGTGGCAGGGCACGGCCGGGACGGCACAGGGACCGCTCGCTCACTCGATGCTCGTACTTGG
>NW_010552594.1:0-30941 GCF_000687285.1 Phaethon lepturus
TTATGATTATGTTACATTTTAATGTAATAAAGTTTTAAAAAAATATTTAATGTTTTATTATATATTCATGTCTTGTTTAATACTTAAATAGCAGCTTTACCAATTAAAAACCCACAAGGTATCACTTATGAAAAATAGTTGTTACAATATTTTCTAGGGAAAATCTAATACTGTGCTCATTAAAATATAAATTCAAAATAATTTTCCAAATTGCATTTGTTTTACAGTTGAAACAAAAAATGAAAATTTTAATGTATGTTGAGATTTCAAATTTTTTCTTCTAACATATTTATTTTTATCTCCTTAATTATTACAAAACAAAAACATTTCCCTTTTATTCTTTCACCAAGAATTCCAGATTCCAAATTTTTCCCCTTTTTTTTGCAAGTTCTTACAGTGAAAACTGTTAGATTATGCATTTGCTGTATGCCCAGAAAAAAAATCCAAACTTCATCTGGGTCAATATAAATTTTATGAACAGTGGTAAATGACCTGGAAGATAACAGCGACTGTTACATGTATTATTTCCAATAATTTATTGCCATAACGTCATCTTTCATCTCTATGGAGCAACAGTGTCTCCTGGTGGGCAGCTAGTAATTAACGTTAGCAGCTGTTATTTCAAAAAGTATTCGACTCCATTTCGGTTGATATATATGTATATGAAGGTACTTTCATAATAAAGATAAGACTTATGTGTAAATTGTTGCCCTGGGAAGTGGTTTTATTGAAAAATCATTCAAGTACTTCAGATACCTGGAATTAAATATGTACTTACATACTTTGGAAGGAAATAGCTTCTTTGGGAAAAAATTATTAGTAAAAGCAAACTCCCTGTGCTTGTGGTTTCATCCCTCCTTGATTATGACCCAAATGCTCTTCCCCTCCCCCTGGCCAAGGATATACTGATTAGATGAATTAAAAAGAAAAGAAAAGAAAAAAAAGAAAAAGTTAGTTTTGCTGAGTCTTTAAAGATTTTTCATGTGCATTCCTATGTGCACTGCTTGCAGTTAATGGGAAATTTCAGTCCCTTGTGAAAAGCAATGTTTTCTAAATCATTCTAATTCCTTCCATTCCATTTTCTTCACTACACACACAAAAAGGGAAGAGAGTAAATGTCTCCCTATGTTGAAATTCAATTTGAAACCTTTTACTTGATGAAATGTATATTTGTGTAAACATTTCTCACTGGGGATGGCATCTAAATTTGCGCTGTGGAACTTGACAGCAGAGCTTTATAACCTTATATTCTGCTCATTGATCTCTAGCTGCTGTGTACTACCCAAGTAATTTCCTATTCATATTTAGCTTAAATTGTAAACAGCACGAGGTTCTAAGCCTTATATACCGAGATTTAGTAGTATGAAAATACTATAGACTATATACTATTACTTGTAAATATGTCTGATGGGCAAAGTGCAGAGTTGAATGAACTTAGAAAATCCTTCTTAAATGGCAGGGTTACAGAATGAAACAAGGTTTTATTGAAAATTAAATTATTATGCAAGATAAATATGCTAATAAAATAACCTAACGCATGTATGGAGGTGGGTAAAATATAAAGCTAGTAAGATTCTAGCTTTATGAAGAATATCACACCGTTAAAGAGAGATGTGCTCCTTCAGAATTACAGATAAACATAGATTTTTGCCATCAGTTGTTAGGAAAGAAGTATTCGGAGGGATGAACTAATTTCCCAGAAGTTTTGTTATTAATGCGTGCTTCTTTTTCTTTTTTTCTTTTTTTAGCAACTAAGTATATATATATATGAATTTATTATACCCAGTTCTACAACTGCAAGCAGATGGAGACATGCTTGTATCAGAAGCTTCATAGCAGACAGAGAATGACATGCATCCAAACGTTACTCAGCTTAAGTCAGGTTTGTTGAATTGACACACTAGAAAGTATTGTCAAGGCACAGGAATAACATACATTCTGAACTTGTTGAATGTAATGAAAGGTGGCACTTACATTTGTTCTAGGAAATGTTATGCAGTAAAAGACTTTTGTTCTTAACATGCAAAATTTCATACTTTCATCAATCATAAATGGAATTGATACCTGAACATTTAAAGCCAATTAAGTGATTTTTAATTTTTATATTTTACTCCAAATAAAACTGCTGTTCCCATTACATCCAAGTTCACTGTAAGTGAGGTCCCATGTATAAATCCTTATATAAATTAATAAAATCTTAATAAACATATTGAACTAAAACTGAAACTTTGCATAGGCTAATGAATATATGGATGACATACTAGCTTAGTTTCATTTGAATTTCAGCCTTGCAGTAGTTTGAGATATTCCTATACCAAAACTCTGCTGAGTTCTGAAAAATAAAACATTTTTCACAGGAGCTCCACATAGAAAATTCAGATGCTGGAAAGCACAAATTTGGGGATGCTCAGATCATGAATTTTTGGTTTGATGTTGGTCCCATTTCTACCAGGGTTGTGATTATAAAGACACATTGTTTTTGTTATTAGAAGTCTTGTTTTGAGACTTTATGTCTTTGAATACTGAGGTGCTTCCTAAAGAAGGAGGTGTCAGTGTCGGCAGGTTTCAATTTGAACAAATTCTTCCCTAAAAAGTAAGTGTTCTAATGTCTTTGGCGATACAACTTCTGTACAGCTCTTTTTCCCCTTGCTTGCATGAGAGGTTATTTTCTTACAGGTCAAGTGAAAACCCTGTGAAGTGAAGTGATTTGAAATAACTGTGGTGAAGATAACATAACTTGTTGATAAAGCAGAGAAGATTATGCAATGCAATTTTTAAAAACAGATTGAGTTCCTGTAGTAAGAGCCATTTAGCTGCTTTGATGTGGAATGATAAAGTCCTTCTTATCTATACATATCAGTCATTAAATGACTCTCAGAGGGGGCTCTTGCTGTTCCTTCACACTTCAGTAGCAGCTTTTGCCATGAAGGCAATACCGAGAAGAATGATCGGCTGGATTTTCCTAACTCCACCACTGCCGATAGAATGATTCAAGAAGTCCAAAAAACATTACTAGTTTACAAATGGTATAAGCTACATTGTCACAAAAAGGGTGGAAGAACATGGCTGTCACTTGCACATAAGGCTGGCCCATTTCTAATTTGACTGTGAGGAAACCACTTGATTGTACTGATCAAAAACTGTTGCTGCACAAGTGATAGGCATTATCTGTCATTCAGTTTTTGTTAATTTTAATTGCAAACAGATAAAGTGCTTAGCAATAAAACCCATGAGGTTTAAGAAATGTCTGCATTTGGGCATGCCTCCCATGGTATTCAAGTTGCCGGACAGAACTACTGCTTACAAGTTGGTAGCCTCGTAGAAAATGTGACTGACTTGCAACACTATCTAAAATCAACAAGTGGATGGATTTACCAGGGATTTACCTGTAAGTATGTACATAAAAACATGGCTGTTTTCTTCAATTTGGGAAAGGTAACAAAACTCTTTCTATTGATTGCAATCTATCTTTGGCTGCATTCACCATCAGTGAGCAAAGCAGGTGACACTTCCATTTAAAATTATCAGCAATGGAGAAGAGTGAGTGAGAATAAGTACAAATAAACAGCAAGGGATATCTGTAGTTCCTGAACAGAAGGGAATAAAGGAGAAAAAGGAAGACATGTCTGAAATTATTATGATGAACTTATCCTGGGAGATGCAAGTGCGCTATAAGAATTCTGTCAGTATTTCCATTGTTTGGCCAGAAAAAGTCTGCATCAAAGCCTTGGAAACAAATGCACTCGCAGAGCTAGTGTTGCTATAGAGGGAATTATAGTTACAGTGCACATACTAAAGAACTGACATTGTAAGAGTTTAGTTTTCTTTTCAATACACATGATGTTCATCTATCTGGTCCAGAAAAAAAGGCAGTGATAAGCTAAGCCACTACAAGACACAGTGACAATTTCCCATCTAATTCTCAGTTGCTTGTGACATTGTGAGCCTGAACTGTGCTATCTATTACAGCTTATGTACAGGTCAAAGTTTCAATAAAAAGCTGAACACCTTAAAAGGTTGCTCTGTTTCTGAGACACCCATGTAAGTGGCCAGTTGTCTGAAAAATATCTGACCATGAGCATTTTACTGAGAGTGGCTGCAGCAAGATCACATCTGACATTAAGTGCAGAAGCTGTTCTTTTGAAAACTTTGTGGACTTTTAAATTAATCAAATTTATTAAATAAATTAATTTGATTTAATTTAATTGATTAAATTAAATCAAAATTCTTTTGATATGGCTCTGGAGCTTAGAGATGTAAGCTGTCTTGCATCTGATCAAACTGGAGGAGGGGTATAGCAAGCGTGTAGTTCTATTGCATAAGATACCCAATATGAGATACAGAGAATATACAATGCCATTCAGGTTTGCTGATTATGGTCCCTGCTCACATCAAGGGAAGATAAAAAGGGACAACCTTTTCAACCCTAGGTAAGGGTACAACCCCTCTGTAGCTTGCAGGTACTTTACCCTTCAAATGAAATCCTCCACTTACCTAAATTATCAAATGTACTGTGATTGTAGCAGATCTGTGCTAGTTGATCTCATCTGAAAGACTGATATGAAACTTTCTTAAGAAAATATGATTTGCAATTTTTCAACAGGTTTAATTGAATCTAAAATTCAATTTGTTCATACTATCTGTAACCTTTAAACAATCAATGGCAATACAATTTCACTAATGACTCTTTAAAATTAGAACTTTTGAAAAGTAGTGATAAACTGAGTAAGGTGGTATTGAATGGCCAGTGGAAGACATTGATTTGAACTGTAAACAGGTATTATGCTAGAAGAGTTATATTACTGTACAACTTTTTGCCATTCCTATTCTGACACACCTGTAAGCAGATTCATGGTATTTATTTGATTATGGTTTTAATGGGCTTTTAATAGCTTGAGCAGATTTATGTCTGAGGAGACATGAAAGTCTGAAAAAACATCATGCAAATGGATTGAAGGCACAAGTTTCCACAAGCTTTCTGTGTTTAATAGGTTGTGAATGCTTATGTTTTACTGAACAAATATGCTTACCAATACAAATGTGTTTATACTGTGTCTGCAAATGAGCTTTCTCAGTATGAGAGCTGTATACATTCTTTTTCATCTAGACATTATGTTCCATCCTCACTTTAGCCAAACAAGAAATATTGTACTGACATTTGTGAAGCATGTAGAGTATGTATGCCCGTTCACATGCTCTGTGTGTGGATTATCTCAGAAGAGCAAACTTGTAAAATGCTAGAAACCTTTCAGTTTTAATCAGGCAAAATAGAAAAATATTCTATCTAATCTACAATTAAATATATTGTTGTTATATCAAATGACACAAGAACATAAAGAATTAAGGAATCAGGACTACAGTAACAATAGGTGCTGTTTGAACAGAGAAGATGCTCTTTGCATCAACAGGCTTTTAATCTGAATGCAACAGGTGAAGATACAGAATGACTAATGTTGCAACAGAAAATGGGTTGATATATTCTCAGTATCTTCTCAACTTTAATTGGTAGGTAAGCAACTAAACGGGGAAAAAAAGGAAAGATGCAGCAAGAAGGTTCACATAAAGGATAAAACCATGTAGAGAATAAAAAGATAATACAAGAGAATGAAAAGACACAAAAGATGAACAAACAGTAAGTCTGCATAGATCAGAGAAAATTCAGTAAAAATTAAGTTCTGCAAAAGGAAGATCAAAAGTTCCTGGCAGACGTGGAATCTTACCCTTCACATCTGCAACAGCAGTCTTTGCTTTAGCTGTTGTTGTTCATCCCTTCTCTCATCAGCATGGATCTGTGTTGCTAATTCTGTACTTGCATTGTATGCAAGTCTCTTATCGATGTCGGTGGAAATGTCAAGCATGAAATGTGTTTAGTATATGCAACAGATTTGTACTGAGAGGAAAAATTTTCCCTGTTTTTTTCTAAAGGCTTAACACAGATCTGACCTTAGAAAAATATATGCAAAGCTGGGCACTTGCAACAAAGTTCAAGTTAAGTCCTTTAAAGACCTGATTGTCATCTTGTACTGACTGTATACCCATCAGTTCTAGTGAATTCAGTGCAATGGCACCCAATGGACACATTTCTGAGAGGGAGTTCGAGCCATCACAGTCTGTCGTTTGGCAGACATAAGATCTAAAACAGTTAAAAGGCATCACAGTTCTTCTGTTTTTTACGGGTCTCAGTAGGAGCTGAACACTTCGCAAAATCCAGAAATTGGATGCAAATATCTAAAGGACAGCTGGCCTTTTTGAAAAATGAGGTTACTTATTTAACTTACATGAAACCTAGTGGCTGCAAATCCATCTTGATCTAAGTTCAAAGTTTAAGAAAACTGTATTAACAATACCTGGCAGCTCTATATTTTTTCTTTCTTTACACAACCATTTTTAAAAGATCACAGGGCTTTTTTACTTTCTTCCCAGTTTGCTGTATGCTGAATATACACCAGTGTAGCAGCACAATTTCTTGATATGCCTGCAACTTTTTATTTGCCCACTGTAAGAAAATCCATTCTGTTACATTTGCAAAACAGAATGATTTGTCTTTTAAAAGTTCTTCCTCAGCTGCGTTTCTAGAAAACATAGTGAAGAGTTTGTCTTTTGCTGAACTGATTGAGGAACATAATTGGTGTCAAATTTTAAAGTTTATATTTGCAACAGTGTGATATGGAGGGGGCTGAAAAAGAAGCCGCACTACAAAGAAAATGTGGACATTACTCTGCCTTGGTATGCAGGCAGGATTTTTGTCATAAGGCTGCAAAGTTTCATGTCAGCTTCATACAAAACTGTTTCCAGTAAGAGCTATAAACACAGCAGTGTAAGTTTTACTGTTTATCTGCGTCTATCACCCACGCATACGCGCATCCACACAAACACACAAAAGGCTGAGGATAGTAGGGAACCTGGAGATACTGATTATTATTTTTTGGTAGGTATGTTTTTGTATTTCTAATTTGAGTGCATTCTCACGCAAAAGAAGGGGCTACTCTTTCAAAACCACAGATGTGAGAGCAATGCATGCGGAACAATAACCATTTCTGCTCTGGTGAGTATTGGCAATGGTTGGACATGCTGGTGAGACATGAAATTTCTCTCGTTTGTAAACACACAGAATAACATGTTCTAGAAACAGCGGGCACCATGAAATCCTGAGGACAGAAACTAAGGCAGACCAGGTACGTCACAAGAGAACCAAGATGTATCTTGAATGAATGACAGTTGTTCAGAAGCTGTAACCAAAACTCTCTAAAAGATCCTTCTCTGAGGGCAGCTGGAGGAAAAGATCAAGGCAGCCAGGAGATCAGAAATGTCCCCCTGCTCCAGGGACTGGGTATGTGCAGGTGAGGAGGAGTCAGGAGACGCCTTGGGCCATGGCCTTCCCTCATGGTCGGGAGCACCTCAGAGCACAGCCCTTGACCCCAGGCCTGCCCTGGCCATGGGCTGACCTCACCCAGTCCACTGCCCCGGCACCCTCTTTGACCGGACACCACCTGACACAGCCCCCACTGGGCCCCAGTCCCCCTCAGCTGACTGGGGGGTGGTGGGACTAAGAGGGGAGGGCATACACCTGCTGGCCTGTGGGAACCCACTGGCCCATGGTCCGCAGCCTGTGCTAGCCCCTAACCTATCTATTATCATAGAGCAGCTATGCTCTTGTTCTTTTAAACCACATTGGTTTTATTGCTTATGAGTTTTCAAGCAACATCGTATTTACTGTCAAAATTACTCTGAATCTCCACTTTTGCCTGCATGCTGACAAAATTAATTATTCATCTGGACACTTAATTTGTAAATGCCTTTACCGGCATTCAGAGTCATAATTTATTACTTTCCTGCTTCAGAATCTCAAGTCATCCAGTCAAGGTCTAGAAGCTATTCTCAATGATCTGTGTGATCAGTCATAAACCAAGGCAGACTAACATCTGAAACCAAAATAAACTGTTAATCCTGCACATGTTATTCACAGACATGGAAGTTTGAATTTCAGAGACAAAATCCCATATTGCCTTTTTAATGTCTGCTAAAATGCTGCTCAACATTTGAGGTTTCGTACATTTTACAATTGCAGTTTTATCTGCAGGAGAAACAGAAACAGGAGGTTTCCATGGAAATGTTTGCCAGGATCTAATCTTTCATTTAAATAAAAAATGTTGATGTTTATTACATTTGGATACCTAGAAACTTCACCTGCCTTAGTAAGCTTTTTTCTCTCAGGCAATACAGATGCAGAGAGCAAGAGATATAATCTTATATGACCAAAACATCTAAATGCCAACAGCATATAAACAGACACAGTGCTCTGTTCTGCAAATAGCCTGAAACAACGGCTCTGGAAGTTGCAGTGTGTCCTCTTCATAACAATGGTATATTAAGTGTGAAATGGAAAGATGTAATAAAAAAAACCTATAAACATTTGTTCTAAACCACGACAACATTTCACTACTGCTTATGCAATTTGGATCATAAAGTCAAGGTACTAACTCAAACACTAGCTACTCTTATGTTACTAGATGTAGACAAATTTACCACAGGCTGATGTCAAAATGCAAAAACCTGTAGCTTAAGGGCAGTCAAGAGGGCAGATTAACAGTTTCTACATAATTTTGTAACACATTAAGATGTATGAAAAACATTAAGTAAATTGAAATTAACACAATTTAATAACATAGGAATGTAATTTTTTTTTAATTTGTGGTCATAAAATAAATCCTTGGGAGATTTGCAAAGCCTATTATAGAATTCCATATTTTCTTAAATTTCCACTATAAATTTTCCTTAATTTAAAAAAATACTGAGTACTCACAGTGGCATAAATCACAATATGAAGGAAGTTCCTCCCCTTCTTCGTCCCTCTCTCTCAGTGTAAGTTATACAGTGGGGAGAGACAAGCTCCTGGGTTACACACCAGGATTGTTACACAGAGACCCTGATTCCAGGACACTCACCCTAAAATTGGGGGTGGAGTGTGGTACTTCAGCTCTGAAGCTTAGTCTATGTGGACTAAACAGTTCATGCAGATGAACGTGAACTTGTGCAGATGGAAGGGTCACTTGACACAAAATGTCCTTGACTGGAACATGAATTCAGAGTGTGCAAGATTAAGACCTAATGGATTGTGTTCAGCCTAAGTGCAATCCAGGCAATATCTTGATTCATATTGAAACACCTGATTTTAATGCTAATTGATCGAGCAGTAACTGGGTTTAGGAAGCCAAATTCATCTCCCTCGAACCCTAGCAAATCTCATTGTTAGTGGGGCTTGCTTTCTAGTTTTGCAAAGAGCACAGCTGTAAACAAGAATAACATAATCCAAGTTGATCCGCCACTCTGCAAAAATCTGCAACAATGCTTAATGTAGTACCCCACTTGTTGGAAAGTCTTTCATCATCTTGGACAATTTTTCTAGTCACTCCGGTATTGTTGCCAGGGCCCCGAGGACACTAATAGGTGTTAATAACTCAGCCACCCTCATCTGGGACCTCTACCCACACCCTCTGCTTATGGGCCCAGGAGCCCTATTGGGCCTTCAATTCTTTCCTGAGCTGAATTGTAGGCACATGTCTCTAGGCCTGTCTGTGTTCTTCTTGAAGGGTCCTTGGACCTATGCTGCAGGTAGCCTGACTCTAGTCCTGTCTTCTGGTTGGACCTCTCAGACCTGTGCTGTATCTCTAGTCTTGTCTCTGCCCCCATCTTATCTTGCTCCTGATGGGACCCCCTAGATGGATCCTGGCCCTGGTTTGCTGCTTGTTGTACTGTTGATGTCCTCCCAATACTAGCACCTGGTCTGCCTGCCATGATCAGGTACTGTGGGACAGTATTCCCATTGGTGAAGGTACTGCCTGTACCACATCACCTTTACTTGGCTCCTCCTCCATTGTGGGGCAATTCCACTCTTTCTGCTACCTGGAAAATGTAGGAAAGGGGGACGCACCTGGTATGTTCTTGTCAGGAGATCCCTTTAAACCAGGAGATCCCTGGGGCACCAAGCTTGGCTGAAGGAAGTAGGTAGAAGGAGGATCTCATCAGGCTAAGGAATGAAGCGCTGAGTTGTTCAGCCTTACAGATATGGTGACAGTTCTGTTAACATGTGCTGGCAAAGATGCTAAGGAGATGTTGATTTCACACTTGAAGGGCCTACTTAGAGATCACACCTGGCATGCTCTTAAGTGCCAAAACCTCTCCTAAGTCCTGTTGGTGATCTGTGTCTCCGCCCAATGGGCTCACAGCAGTAATAATTATGCAGAGTCTGTTTCTCACCATGTTTCTGTCATGACAACATCAACTCTACTGCAACACCTATCTTAGTGTTTGGAGATGTGATTTGCCTGTATTTTTGCTACTACCACTTCCTCAGTTGTAGTTTAGGACATGTCATGAACACTGACAACCAATGTGCTGTCTCTGCCTACCACCCATCTGTACAATCTATTTGCAGGCAGTCTGCCCAGATTTGCATGGCAAAACGATAGCAGACATAAGCATTAAAATCTCTTCTACACATGGGATGGTCTAGCTGGTCTGGAGACAGCTTACAGAACAGGAAGAAAATTTGCTGTTGTGGGAGGCACAGGCTGCTCTTTTTGACCTTCCCAGGCAGAAAAGACCTGTGGCTATTTTAACATAATTAACAAACACAAAACCCCTCCTTTCATTCCTTTTGTAGTCTTGCTTTCATGATACCTTAAGCACTAGAACCAAACATGAAGTAAATTAACCTCAAGTCACTAGAAGAAAAATACAAATTATTTTCCTTGTAGAATAATTTAAAAATAAATTTTATGCCCACAGTTTCATGGATGACACATTTCAGTATGATGACTTCCATCTTAATGGCTTAATCAAACGATTTTTAAGGTTTATGTCATTTCTTATTCATCTGAACTTCTGAGTATAAAACAGCTGTGCAATTCATTATTGCTTTTATATTTCTGGAGGAAGGTGGGAGTCTGGTATGTAATTTTTTTTAGGACAGTGCTGGCAAAGTGAACAGTGTTTTTGAATTCTAGTTACAGGATTTAAACTTCAAAGACTTTTTTTTATTCTTTTATCACTTTTTCCTCCAATAGCAGACTATTTTGTATATATATATCCGTACAGAAACAAGCTTCAAAGATCACAGGAAATTATTTCAGCAATATCTCAGAATGTGGCCTCTGACAGCAATTTTTATTACTGCAAGGGATACTATAAAATAGATTTTTGCCTTGTGTGTGTTTCCACATTGAATTCAGGCTCTTCTCTGTCAGGGACAATTATATTTTTACTCCTTTATCCTCTAACCTACTTGTCACTGGTTACCCCCCACCTCACAGGATTCGTAAGCCTTTGGGAGAGAGTCTTCTAACGAAATTTGATGGTATCTACCATTTTTTTATGAGCTCAAGTTCATTGTATCATAAAGAATGGAAAAGATGCACCATTATTATTTGTAATGAAAGACCAGGATAACCTAAATAAGCTCAGGTTTAATAGTGCTAAATGTTTTACCTCTGCTAATGGAGATTGTTCACAGAAGTAAAACTGGACATATTTAGGTAGGTACCAGGTCTGTTGAGACCTGGTAGTGTCTTCATTTGGGAAACTGCAACTCAAAAGCCCTGATTCAGCAAAGTGTTTTAGTACTTTAAGCCTAGCTTTTAGCAATTTGCTTCATTGTTTGTTAGTGTTATTGTTAGGAAATGGTGCCTAAAACTAGGAACACATTCCCAAATCTATTAAACAGCTTTATCACAGTCTCACAGGAAACCTGTTGCTTTCTTAGGAATTTAATTACTACCTCATTATTATGAATCCAATACCATGACCTTAAATTAATTTCTTTTATGGACATCTGGATAGTAAAATCTTGGCCTTTTGATATGCATTCTGGCTTCTTGGTTCTACACTAACGGCAGGGTTACAGATTCCAGCAGGCAGGTCTGGTTTTCTATTTGTCTGTGCTGTCCTTCAACATTTGTATCGGAGTCAGTTTATTTTCTGTTTCTGACTAAGAGCAAGTGATTGCACTGATCAGTTAAAGTAGATCTAAAGTAAACATAATGGACATAGGCTCTTTTAAACCTATTTAGACAAAACAGAAAAACCAAGGTGCTGTAAGATGTAGTCTGATATGCCAGTGAATAAGGAGAAAATTCATGTTGACTTGTATTTTGGTTGATCTGGATGTACAGAGATATGATAATGATGCTATTTCATTTTTGTTGAAGGTTTGTTAAACAAACCTGCTTGTGTTTGGGAATTTTGGGGGATTTTGCGACCTGGAAATGAGAGGTTGGAGATGAATTGACAGAAACTCATCTGTAATGACAGAGAAACAATGTTGCTCTTAATGAGCCATAATGTATGAGCCATAACATATTTACCTCAAGCTATTGGGTATAGGAAATGAGCAGCATTTAGTACAAGTTAGCCTTTTCACAAGCACCTCACTGAGAGAAGAGAATTTCTACCTCCTGAATGACCATATCACTTATTCTGGCAATATAAGCACCACACCCAAACAGCACATATTTCCAAGGGCAAAAAGGCACTTTTTTATGTTACCACAAGCTATCCTGCACCTGTTCTGAAGTTTGCATCTGATTCATTTTGGGGAGAGTGTTACTTATTGTGCCACATTGTTGTTTACAGTGAGGTTTACTGTATAAAAAAATATAATTAGAAATATATTAGAAACTCTGTGAGTACAACTTCTGTTTCAGACTTCAAAACTCTTTCAAAATATTTGTATAGCACACTGTTGTGAGATGCTTTCACCTGCTCTTTAATAGTGCTTAACAGATTTTGGTGGTATAAAACATTAATTCTTCCCTTTGAATACAAAAGGTTAAAAACAAAACTATTCAGAAATGGTGGGAAGCGCTGTACCATCCTTTCCAATTAAAAATAAGCTCATCCTAAGCTCATCCTTTTCTTGGCTTCACAGATGCTTACTGACAAAAGAGACTCTTCTTTGTTTTGTGTCTGAAAAGGTACTGATGATAAGTGAAGACATAATATCAGTACTGAGAAAAACTTTTTGTTCAAGGACATATTTGTTAATATTTCATATTTTATCAAACCTTTAAAACCTTTCAGTTATTAATAGACTATTTCCTTTGCAAATACAAAACAAAGCAAAAATAATAGGTCTTACTCAAAATTGCAGCATCTTATGATAAAATCTCTGTCTCTAGTCTTTACCAATTGTGTGCTTATCTTATTCTGACAATCCTGGGGACAAAACACTTCCTCAGAATGCCACAATCACTCAGCCATCAGTCACGTCCCCCATGCCCCTGTCCTCCTCCTTGCTGTCCTCACTGAGTATTGAGGTCTTACCTCTTCTGAGATGTAGGAACTGTTAACTCATGCTTCCTGTTGGGAAGAGAGGTTGTTTCCCAACACATCCCTAGCTGTGGAATCAGACCAATTCCTGGTGAGCCGGCATTGGTGATCCAGCATCTGCAGCCATTGCACCACCACCCCAGGGTGGTGAGCTCTTTTCCTTGCTCAGCTGAGGCTCCGCAGGACCTACCTCTTGGGACACATGAGTTTCTGGGTTTGAGCGTAACACAATGTTGCCCCTGCATGAAGGAACCTCCACAAATGTCTTCCAAGGTCCACCAGACACGCTGGTGTGGTGCTGCTGGGCTGACACATGTCTCCTATGGCACCTGTAACCCTGCTGCCACTTACTCCTCCCCTTGGCATGCTGCCTTCCAGCTCTGCAGCTGCCTGACAAGGGAACACAGGGCTCTGGAATAGCAATTTATCTTCAGGACCACACAGCTGAGTAACAGACTCTTTATTTCTAGTACAGCACCTGATTATTCTAATTTTACCAGGCTTGCAGATTGGCTGTAAACTTTCCCTAGCATGCTGGGAGCTTGATCTAGAAAATAGTAGAAGTGTTTGTAATTTTCATATGAGGACTAAATATCCATTAAAGTAGAATTAGATTATGTAAAGGTTGGTTTTGGTGGGTTTTTTTTCCTTACTGGCAAAATCTAGGAGATTTCCGTATTCCTTGGCAACCTGAGCAATCTACAGTGACAAATTCTCAGCCTGATTAGTGATACCATTAAAAACTGTTCATCACTAATGGCATGTAATAGGCATGTAAATTTACCGGGTTAGAAAGACTGTGTGAAGTGTTTAATTGTCTCTTTTATATTAGATTGTGATTCTTCTGTTTAAAGGACAATAATTATTTTTAGAAATAATTTTCCTCAAATAGCTGTTTTCACACATCTGGAAGACAATTATCACCTAAGGTAAGCCTGAGAGATAAAATGTAATAAATACATAGTATAAGGGAGGCCTACAAAGTTATAACAGAATATATAAGATGCCTTAAATATATTGTTGCATTAACTTATATTAAAATACCTTTTCTAAGACTGACTGAACTATGATTTATAATGTAATTTAAGTGAGCATTTTGAGACAAACCAGGAAAGTCAATTTACAATTTTAATTAACACAGATAATTCAAAGAGAAATAATTTGATAGAACTTCTAAAATCCAGAAAGCTCATAGCTTCCTCTTTTAAAATAAAGAAGTATTTTTTCTTAAACTCAGAGGTTTTTTTGAAGGCTGCTAATTTTCTTTGTGTTTGTACACTACAGCTGGCTAAATGAAGTAAATGGAAAATTATTTTTTTGTTTGTTTCCTGGAAAACATAATTAAAACACTTAATTATTTCCCAAGTTTTTAAACTTTAAAATACTTAATGTCAAAGATCTATCATTCAAAAAAATACCCTCATTTTTAAAACATTTATGTGGGCATGGTTGTTCTGAAACCTTGGAACATCATGGGATAGTAATATTAAGACCACACATTTAAGGGAAATAGAGAAATGCTGTTTTCTATTTTTAAATATAATATTAAAATCCATGTCTTATTCATTAAGTCTAAAGAACACAGCTTTTATTTACATAAACTGAGAACTCGTTTAAATAGTGTTTTCAGATATGTTTGCTTTAGGAGTCATGATTTTAAATAAAACTTAAATGTAACACAAAATAAACATTTGGTTTCAATTGATGGCTTATTACTATATATGAGTATTTTATATAAGTAATGACTTCACTAATTATTAATTGAATAGAACTACTTTAAATAACAGATTGAAAAGCATCAAAATAAGATAAAATTGGGGGAGCTAGGGAAAACGTTAAGGTTTTTTGGGCAGAGTCAGAGTGAACATTGTTATAAGGCCATTCCATATAGAAAATTACTTTTAAATTTTTAAACTAGATAATACTGAATATAAAGAACATTAAATAGGGAATATATACCGAAGTAAATAATTTTAATAATCAACAAATTCATTGTGATCTACACTTATACAAAGGGTGGTATGTAGCTTTAACATGAGTTAAAAGACAAAATTAGAAATGTTTTAGATAACAAAGTTTAACTTTATGAACAACTACACTGAGACTAATTAAGCAAAATTCTATGAGATAGTCACGGCATTTCAACCATATATATAAAAATCCCCCAAGCCCATGCATCCAAAATGGCTTAAGTTTTCTAGAGCCAAGAGGGGATATATTTGCAGTTCTCAAAAATCAGGTAGAAGAGATATGGTGCTAGTTGTATCTCAGTTTGAAGAAGTTTCGTTGTGGAGGAAAGATCAACTTCATACAAGAATCTCTAGCTATATGAAGAGCATCTTAGTGGTAAGCTAGCAAATGTTTTGCTTGGGAGGTTTTATTGCAATTTATATAAACAGGCTGTTCAAACAATCTTGTACGAAATGGTTAGTTGTCTTTATTCATAAGTCAGTAGTTCTATTGATTTGATGAAGTCTGAAATATTATTAATTATACTCTCTAACCACAGAATAATTTCAGAAGGGAAACTGAGAGTAAATGTAGATGTATACTGAATTTCAGATCTGGTTGTTTGTACTTGCTTAATTTCCGTTGTTGAACATTTACCAATACATGCTTTGAGATGTAAATGTGAAGGGGGAAAAGCTAATATGTCATGTACAAAGGACTGACATTTAAAGGAGTGGATATTTAACTCAAGCATCCTCTTATGAATATAGTATCCTGAAGCACACAGACAAGGACTATTGGCCCTGGATATTAAGCAAACTGAAGTTTGAATGTTGGATCATTAATGTGAAACATACTGCAGTAGTGATTATATTGATTGGTAGTTATTATTGAAGTTCATTTTATTGCCTGATAATGATTGGGTAATTACTTTAGGGTCGATGAGTTCACATTAATCAAATGCTGAATGTGGAAATGACCATGGGAAATGAGTAAAGTGAGCTGACTGACTTTTATTGGTAATTATTAATTATTAACATTTCTGGTTATTAAAATTTCTCAAAGACAAGCCAGTAAATTTATTCTAGTCTAGTAATTTTTCCACTCGGGGCCTTTAGCATTGCACTTGGGAAGTGAAATCCCATGTTCTTAATACAAATAACATTGAGGCGATTTGACCCAGTTCTTACAAATATGTATTTATCACTTGGGGGGCGGGGGGGAAACATTGTTCAAACTGTGACACTGGTAGCTTAGGAATCTTTTTTTGCTTAACAAAACTAATTTCCATGAAAACATCCTCCCAGGTACTAGCAAGTTTCCAGTGGAGAAACAATATAAGAATAGAGGGAAATGAGACAAAACTTAGGTGAAACAGCACCATCTCTTATAAAAAAACCAAAACCCTAAACCATAGTATCTTGGGAACTCATTTCGGGGTCTGAAAACTTCCACTTTTGTCCTTTCAATTAATCATAATCATAGAATCACTGGTGTTGGAAGCAGCCTCTGGAAGTCATTCAGTCCAGTCACCCTCCTCAAGCAGGCTCAGCTAGAACAGGTTTATAGGGACTGGCTGGGATGGAGTTAATTTTCCCCACAGCAGCCCTCACAGCACTGTGCTGTGTATCAGTAGCTGATATATAGTATATATATATAGTAGCTGTGTTGATACCACACCAGTGTTCTGGCTGCTGCTGAGCAGTGCTCACACAGCATCAAGGCTGTCTCTCCACCACTACCACTAGCAGGCTGGGGGTGGCCAAGATCTTGGTAGGGAACACAGCCAGGAGAGCTGACCCAAACTGTCCAAAGGGATATTCCATACCATACAACGTCAGCTCAGCAACAAAAGCTAAGAGAAAAGGGGGTGGGAGGACGTGCACTTGTGTTTTACGACAGTTGTCTTCCAGAGCAACCGCTATGCGTACTGAAACCCTGCTTCCTAGGAAGTAGCTAGACATCACCTGATGGTAGGAAGTAGAGAATAAATCTTTTGTTTGCCTTTGCTTCTGCGTGAAGCCTTTGCTTTTGCTTTATTAAACTGTCTTTATCTTGACCCATGTGGTTTTTTCCATCTTATTTTCTCCTCACCCTGTCCTGCTGCAGAGGGGAGTGATAGATTGGCTTGGTGGCACCAGCCCTCACAGCACTGTGCTGTGTATCAGTAGCTGATATATAGTATATATATATAGTAGCTGTGTTGATACCACACCAGTGTTCTGGCTGCTGCTGAGCAGTGCTCACACAGCATCAAGGCTGTCTCTCCACCACTACCACTAGCAGGCTGGGGGTGGCCAAGATCTTGGTAGGGAACACAGCCAGGAGAGCTGACCCAAACTGTCCAAAGGGATATTCCATACCATACAACGTCAGCTCAGCAACAAAAGCTAAGAGAAAAGGGGGTGGGAGGACGTGCACTTGTGTTTTACGACAGTTGTCTTCCAGAGCAACCGCTATGCGTACCGAAACCCTGCTTCCTAGGAAGTAGCTAGACATCACCTGATGGTAGGAAGTAGAGAATAAATCTTTTGTTTGCCTTTGCTTCTGCGTGAAGCCTTTGCTTTTGCTTTATTAAACTGTCTTTATCTTGACCCATGTGGTTTTTTCCATCTTATTTTCTCCTCACCCTGTCCTGCTGCAGAGGGGAGTGATAGATTGGCTTGGTGGCACCTGGCATGCAGCCAAGGTCAACCCACCACAACAGGTTGTCCCAGACCATGTCTAGTCAAGTGTTGAGTATTTCCAGAGATGGGAATTCCACAACCTCTCTGGGCAACCTGTTCCAGTGCTTGATCATTCTCACAGTAAAAAAGTTTTTTCTTTTTTTAGATGTAATTTCCTGTATTTCTGTTTGTGCCCATTGTCTTGTAATAAAACCAATAGTGAAACTGATGATCATTTAGCAGTGTCGTCGGCTATTCTGAATTTTTTATTCAGTAACTATTGTTTGACATGGAATGTATACTATAACTTTGTAAGAATGATTTCAGCAGGGAACACGGAGCTCCACGTTTCAGGAAAACATCCTCCACTTGCAGAAACATACTGCAACGCTTCTTAAAATCCCACAGTCACTGCAGTAAAATAAATATATTACTTCTGGATAATTATTTTAGAGTCCGTTCATGGCATAAATTTGAAATAAATTTGACCCAAAGACCTTTGTTTATAAGAAAATACTTTTCACATACTGGAAACGCATCAGTTCTCAAGTGTCCTGTGAATTGCTACCATTTTTTGAGAGACATGTTTGGACATGGACATTAACCTAACATGCTAGAACAGGACAAGACCCATGGTAACTACACAATCTGTGAAAGCTTAAGAACACAAATATCTACTGTTCGTGAAAGGAGTGTGATGTTTATTTTAAATTTGTTATTTACTTAACTAAAGAAACATGTAGTTTAAAAACAAAGTTCTGCAGCGCATTAAATAGCTCATTAAAAGTATCCCTTCCTGGGGAAACTGGCAATGTTTTCTCCCCCGGGGTTCAGCTTTCTGTGCTCTGGCAGCTGTTGCAGTCTCCGCTGTAGCCATATCTGTTGGCTCAGAAGCACTTTTGCTTCCCTCTAACATCTCTGTATCCCACGCAGATTAAACTGGTCGTCAAGTGAGCTGTGTGGACCACGTAACCTGTGGATGCCTATGGCTCAGCCTCCTCGCTTCTCCCGGTGCAAGAAGAGCAATGCAGAGAAATTAATATGGAAGTCGTATAGTTCCTGGCAGAACTTTTCTCCCAACCAGTGAAATCCCCTTTTAGAAATACACATAATAACTACTGCTTGGTCGTATTAACAGAAGCAGACTTTCCTATGTTTAGGTATCTGCTTCTGTGCCAGGGCACTTAAATATGTTTAAGAACTTCAATGGTATTTTTCCTCATATTAAGGTTAATTGTTGTCTCTAAATATTTATTTCCAAGACCATCTGTAAGTAGTGTACAGAGGATTTATCTAAGAGTTGATTTATGATCTTGTAAAGTGACACAGAATAGTATTTTACAGTATTTTTAATGTGTACAGAGGTTAGTATGGTACGGTAAGACTGATGCTTTTATGGAGACACCAGTTCTTTTGGAAAAGTGAATTTTCCCTACCTTTATTTTCTATTACAACTACTTTCTGAAAGAAAAAGGTGACCATTATAAATATCTTGTTTGATTAACATCTGCACAGACCACCTTTATTACTTATGTTTTTAATATCTTTAGTGTGAAAATTGACATTAGCTATATTTTATATCCACATATGCTTCCATGCTTCCTTATTCAAAGTTACTCTGATTTTATAACTGCATCCTTAGTTTAGTGGGATTTGTGCTGACAGTTCCATGTTGGAATGTGAAAGACCACTTTTTTAAAAGTAGTATTTTTTAATTGAAACCTTTCTTTTTTTTAAGATAGTGGGCATTAAAAATACATATGTATTTTTACAACTGTAAAAACTGTACAAAGACGGTTGTTTCCATAATCATGGAGAATTTACCACGGGCATCATTCTTACCCTTACTTCAGCAGACCAGTTCACAGCTGATCTGGCACTTGCTGTGTCGTGCAACTCTCGCTCAAATTCGACAAAACTGGCACCTCCGGCGCTCAGGCTGCGCGCGTGTAGCAGCTCCATGGCACGTACAAAGCCAGGCCAGGCTGGCGGCCCTCACGGTGAGCGCAAAGGCAGGGCTGTGCCCCACCCCTCCATGGCAAGGCATTCATGAGGAGACTCGGTGCAGCGACACTGGAATAGCTCTGAAACATGTTTCCAGCAAGAAATAACCCAACTGCAAGAGGATAATTAGAGTAATTCTGTGACTTGAACTTTGTTGCTGAGAAAAGCCCAGGCCCAACAGTATTTAAGATTTTATGAATTCCATTTGCCTAATGAGGTGCAGCAGAGGTGACAACATTCCTACTGTAGAGTGTGTGTTTAATTTTGACGAGTTATGCATGGCCAGAAACAACAGTAATTTCCTTCTGACAAGCATTATTACTTATAACTCCCATTAGTGGCACAACAGCACTAATGCAAAAGGATGAGCCGATAAAGTAGAAGTTACTTGATCCGCCTCCCAGCTCTCATCCCACTGGCGCACACAGCAAGCTACAGCCAGCCCTTCAGCTTTGGTCCCGTGGCAGATCACTCTTCTGTCGCTTCATCCTCCGCTTGAGGCGTTCTGCGGCCTGCCCTGTTGGGTGGGCGACGGCCCGCCGCCCCGAGGGAGGCTCAGGGAGCTCAAAGGTCTTTGCAATATTTGGTGTTCAGGGGTCTTTGCTGGGGAGACCCTGGCAGAGGGGCCCGGATGGAGGAGCCAGAGCCCTCGGGAGAAGCAGGATCGTGGGAGGGCCCGAGGCGCCGCTCCCGGCCGGCATCAGTCACAACCTGCAGCTGAGAGATGGTGAATGCACAGGGTATAACCGCGACCTCAGTGATGGAATATGCCTTCCTGGCTGGGAATCACACTTCTAAGGCATGGCAAAAAATGCCCATGAGGGACTTTGAAAAGGAATCTTAAGAGTACATCTACTTTTCCTAAAAGTGCATAATTCAGGTAAATGTTAGAAGCTAAAGCATTCTTGAGTATATATATTCAATAACTTGAAATGCCTCTTTTTGCCAAAAGCCAATTGTGTGTAAAACAAGCATTAAACGGTTGCAGCTGCCTCACTCCAACTTTGTTGCCATGCCGTGGATGCCTTGTAGAACTTGTACAAGCTTGAATTTCACGTGGCATGATCCTTTTTGCAAGTAAAATTTTGTTGCTCAAATGGTCAAAAGGAAAGAAACAACCAAAGGGAGCTATTCGGTCTAGTAAAGACTTGTGTAAATATTGTCACAATATTGCCCTGGCATCACTTCAGGGTAAAGTAATAACTGTGCCGTTGTGTGTTTTGATAAGAATAACGAAATTCTGAAATCTTATAAGCCTTGGAGTGACAGCAACTGTTTATATTTTTGATGAGAAATAGGCAAGAGACTTTTTTTCTCCCTTGATGTGATCATGTGAATTAACCAAGGATGGAGTTCAACATAGTTTTTAAATCACTATTTGAATTTTTTTAGGTATGTGTTTACATATGGTTGTCTGACCCCACCATGCACCCTCAATATCTTTTCTTGTTTGGAAAAAACATCAGTGAAGGATGTGCTGCAGTGAGATCACTATCACTCTCTAGTTTTATGACATTTCTGTGACAGCTTTCCTCACCACAAAGCAAAGGTGGATACTAAGCACAGAAGGGACTGCATCACAGTTTTGACAAAGTAGTTAATGAGCCCACCTGACACTGGGAACATTATTTGCAGAATAAAAAAGCAGAAAATAGAAATTAATTCCACACACTTCTGGCTTAGGGAGATGTAATTCTTCATTTATTCTTTTAGATAGCAATTTCAGTTAAAACTATTTATACATTCAGAGCTTAAGTAGGTCCTTCAAGTTTATAGAAAGTAATGTATGAGAAGACTTCTCATATTACGTAGACCAAATATTTTTTTTTTTATATCTACAGAAATAGTTAATCTGGTATGCACTTAAACTGTCTTTTAAAAGGTTGTTTCCAGAAATTATGTGTAAATGCAACACATCTTACATTGTTAATTCAGGCCATCAGATGTATTAAAGGTATTACTTCAAGAAGCACCTGAGATGCTGTAGCTCTAAGATTTGCTCCAGAAATAATATTTAAATGCTGTCTCTAAGCATAGGCTGTTGGTACTGACAAAGCATACCTTTTCTTTGCCTTGCTTCAGCAATTACAAAGTCTTGAAAATGTTTTCAGCATATTTTTTCCTCTTGAAAATGGATTTTTAAAAATTTCCTTTTATTAGATTGTTACATTTAATAGCAACCTACTGCTTTCCTGTTTATGTTTTTCCTGCATATGTTTAGCTCAATAGCAGTCTTTTCATGATTGCAAAATGTGGAGTTTATTTACCTTTAGGAACTACAGATCCTAAGGAAAGATATTAAAGATCATGTAGCCTCAAGTATCAGCTCAACTTCATGACAGGTTGGTTTACTTTTTAAAAGGTAGATTTTTAGGAACTCTTATTTAAGGTGAATGTACTGGCAGATGAATATACTGTAAATCCAGACACCACACTGATAGCAGTGATGGATCAGTGCAGATCGTTTCAGAAAAATACACCTTTGGTTCTTACTGCCTGTTTGTTTGCTTGAACTGCTGTCTTTTATTCCTCTTCAGCCCAGTGCTCTAAAGTGTGAGCTCTTTGATGTAGACAATTTTATTCACATTTCTGCATTGCTTAATGTTGTTTATTAATAATAATGTATAATGTTGTTTGGGGCCTGTAGGTAGATAAAAGAAAATATTGAACATGTTCAGAGTGTTATCTTTCAACCAAGGTTCGCCAGACACTAAGGTCTTGCAGGCCATATTTCCATTACAGAAGAATCTCTTGGTATACAGCAGTATGATTGTTATACAGGAGGGGTTGCAAACAGGCAAGGATTTCCCTCTTTCAGGACTCTCAGCCTAAATGTGTAATTCAGGTGATCGAAAATCAGCCTTTGCCACAAAGATGGACTATATGAGCAGAAATGAGAAAATCCCTGTGGGTAATTGAGGCAAGGAGCAAGATGTGTCCTGTCTTAGAAACCTCCAGTATTGTGGTATTTTCTCCTGACATTTAAAGTTCCTAAGCTTCCTATCACTCTCTGCAAGTAGTATGTGATCACCAGAGCAGCTAGTCGTAGTCTGTTTTTGCTGTTGGGTAATGGTTTTACTCTAAATTCAAGTAACGACTTATAATGAAACTCCCGATACTTGAGGTGTCATAGGTAAGGAATCTCCTCCTTTTTTCTGCCTCTCTTAACTTATTATACATTGGGTAGTGATTTAATAATAATGATTCTAAATTTCTGACTGAAATGAGAAGTTCCTTTTGACTAACCAACAAATCCACCGTGAAGTAAATGTTCCTTATTAGTTGTGTTGTGTTAGTTTCTAACACAGTTTTGTGCCTTACAGAATTTCCTGACACCTGGATCTTATTGAAACAGCGATTTCCAGCCTTCTTCATGTCCGTGCAATTCATGAATTATTTTGAGAAGTTGGCTGGCTATGATGGGTGCGCTGGTACATGTGCTCCTGGCACTTCTGTGTGTGTACACATGCATATATATAAGTACATGTTTTTTGTCTTCTCACAAACTCTAGAATTCTGTTGTGTAACTCTGGTGGGTTGACCTTGGCCAGATGTTAGATGTCCACCAAAGCTGCTCCGTCACTCACCTCCTTAGCTGGACAGGGGAGAGAAAATATGACTAAAGGCTTGTGGGTTGAGACAAGGACAGGGAGAGATCAGTCAGCAATTACCATCATGGGCAAAACAAACTTGACTTGGGGAAAAATTAATTTAATTTATTACGAATCAAATCAGAGTAGAGATAATGAGAACTAAACCCAAATCTTAAAACACCTTCCCCCCACCCCTCCCTTCTTCCCAGGCTCAGCTTCACCCCCCAATTTTTCTCCACCTGCTCCCCTGACTGTCACAGGGGGACAAGGAATGGGTGTTGTGGTCAGTTCATCAGACATTGTTTCTGCTGCCCCTTTCTCCTCAGCGGAGGACTCCTCACACTCTTCCCTTGCTCCATTGTGGGATCCCTCCCACGGCAGACAGTCCTCCATGAACTTCTCCAACGTGAGGCCTTCCCACGGGTTGCGGTTCTTCACAATCTGCTCCAGCCTGGGTCCCGCCACGGGTGCCGTCCTTCAGGAACAGGCGGCCGCAGGCTGGGTCCCTCACGGGGACAAAAAAGTCCTGCCCGCACCCCTGCTCCAGCCGGGGCTCCTCTCCCCACGGGACCACAGGTCCCCAGCTCCAGCGCGGGCTTCACACAGGGTCACAACCTCCATCAGGCACCCACCTGCTCTGGTGTGGGATCTTCCACAGGCTGCAGGTGGAGATCTGCTCTAGCGGGCTGCAGGGGCACAGCCGGCCTCACCACGGTCTTCACCACAGGCTGCAGGGGAATCTCTGCTCTGGTTCCTGGAGCACCTCCTACCCTTCCTTCCTCACTGACCTTGGTGTCTGCCGAGTAGTTCCACATGTTCTCACTCTTCTCTCCTGATGCAATTACTGTTGCTTTTTTATTTTTTCCCCTCTCATCTTAAATCTGTTATCCCAGAGGTGCTACCACTGTCACTGGTGGGCTCAGCCTTGGCCAGCTGCAGGTCTGTCTTGAAGCCAGCTGGCTCTGGCTCTATCAGACAGAGGGGAAGCTTCTAGTAGCCTCTTACAGAAGCCACCCCTCTAGCCACCCTGATACCAAAACTTTGCCACACGAACCCAATACAGCAACAGTTATTCAGATTATGTTACTCTATTCATGTGTTATGATTTTGTCAAGGTAACTGTTCCTCAGAGTACAGTTTTGGTAAATGACCTCTTTAAATACAAGGTGAGAATATTGACATAGCAGCCTGATTCTCAATTAGGTCTTTAATTGCTTACAACTAACAAGATCAGAACAGGTCAGCAATGAAATTGTCCTGTCAGGTTAACAGCCAGAGGAAAGCTTTGAAAAGTAAATCTGCTTAACGAAGGGAGTAGTGATATGGTTTGTTCAGCTAAATTTACTTCAGAATTATAAGGTAGATTTTTGTAGATTTAATAAGGTATTTTTTCAGAATTTTCCTCCTTTGGAGAGCCATTGACTTGAAAAACCTATTTTGAAATACACCATGGCCCAGATGGATTACTTTCCATGTCACACAATTGCATAGGATATAGTCCCTGAGTTCTCAGTCCACTGACGCTTACTTAGCCCTTTGGAGATTTCAGGAGATTGCAGCGAGCTGCCAGCGATGTAAATGAGGGCAATGTAAATCTTCCATGGGTTCCTGGCATCAGGTACGAGTTTACACACTACAGGGCCTTAATTATAATTTAGAAGTACCAAGAAATTATCCTGAAATCCTACTTTGAATCAGTAGCCTTCACTTGATCCAGTCTCTTGAGTTTGTTGTATCTGTAAGTAGGCACAGGATCAGCTTGGACTGTTGGGGTATAGTAAGCCGTTATAGTCAGCAGTCTGCAGCTTCTACCTTACACCTTGCACTTTTCTGTAGGCTTCTGTGTGAGTGGAGAAATTACATGAGCACTTATAGACACAGTTTTCTGCTTAATGGATTTGAAGAACTTTTTAGGATCAGATTATGGGTAGCTTTGGCAGATGGACAAACATACACCGAAGTGTTAAATACAGTTATAGTACCCATTTTTTAGGTAAAAAGCTAAAATAAGTATTTTAGGATTAAGCACAGTTAAACTAAACATTTATAGTAAAACAACACAGGCCAACATCAGGTACAGACAGAATATAGTATTTAGGACACCAGTGATAAGTGAAGTGTTAATTAAAAGGTCACAATAAATAAACATATGGTGCAATGTCAAAAAATGGAATATATTAGTTTGAGCTTGATCGGGTAAAATATACCAAAGGATCTTTTGCCTGGGATGTTCAAAAAGTTCTAGTGCTATTAGGGGCTTACTGGGGTTTAAAAAGAGTTGGTAATCTAATTATTTTATTATCCTTTGACCCAGCTTAGGGCTGAGATTTGTGATCTGAAACTAAAGATTCTCTTAAAAAAAGATAATTAAAAGATTAAAGATTCTGTTTAAAAAGGAAGAAATTGACTGCATGATAAAGGCAAATTTGCAATGTCTTTTAAAAACAAACTCTATCTGTAGGCTAAGTGCCCCAGTGCAGTGTTTTCTGTTGTCTTCCCTTGATAAACTTCGTTACTTTCCTCCATTACTGGGATTCCCTCCGTCAGATTACTTCATTTTGGGTATAGATTACTTCTGTCCGTGCAATGCAGCTTAGAAGCCAGAGTAATGTATATTCTTAAAGAAAACTACCTGGGAAAAAATTGTCCACAATTTTGAAGGTCTCACTGAAATAGAATGCTTAGAAAAATGTTTTAAATTGTAGCCATTGATACATACAATATTTTAAGTTCTATTAAAATATTTTATCCTTTGCAAAAATAAAAAATACATTAAGAAAAAACAATAAATTTCTGTAAATCTAGGATATGCTAAAGCTAGTAAAGTGTGTAAGAGCATAAAGTACTAAATTCAGCAAGTTTCATGGCTAAATATAGCATATAAAAACATACACTTGTAGGTAGTAGAAGGAAGAATAATTGTCTAAATAGAGAAGAGAAAGCATAATATTAGACTCGTACAGATTATCAGCTGGGAGTTGTTTAAGATATAATAAACCCAAATTGAAATAAAAAATATATTGCAAAACTTCGTTTTAAAAGTTTACAAATGCCCTGGATGTCTTAAATTACGCAGAAGAAAAAGAACTCAGAACTTTGCATGGAAGAGTGGGAACATCTTACATCATAATCTTTTTTTTTTCTTCCCAGAATTTAAATATTTCAAAAATCTCATGTCTACAAAGAAAAAGTTAAATGGAGTGCTCCTTACTACAGGTAAGTTACCACACGTAAACGTAGTGGTTTGCAGATCAGTCACTGGTCCACAGTATGTCTCAGTGACATCAGTATTTACAAGACCAAGCATTTCTTTCTCTCTCATCCAGTTTTGCTGAAACTCAATGAAAGCTCATGTAAATAATCCCACGGTGGTATACAGAAATCAGACTGGGTCGCAGTTGGTGTTTGTTGTTTTTTCGTAGTCCTTTCAACTTTCTATTGCTACCTTTCTGTATATATTCCTATTCTGTTCACAGCTGCGGTACTCTTTGATGCCTCCCCTATAAATCAGGCAGATCTAGTCTGCAATTTGCTGAGGCACTCAAGATAATTAGGTATCATAACATTTTTCATTGCTGCATTAGTTTTATAGATCTTTATGTCACTGTAGAATGAAACAAAAACTGGGATTACATTTGCTGTGACTTCCAGCTGAATGTCAGAGGTTAGGCAGTCTGAACTGGTTGGCTTAGCAGCAGCTGTCTTTGGAGGTAGCCTTACTCACCTGCCATGTCTACCTGGGTCCGTCTAGCAGCTCTCCCTCTGGCTGGCTCCCTTAGCCTGTTTTTGTCTTCAGACTTCTGGAAAGAATTTAACTTCTTTGCTATGCTGTCATGTAATGAGACTTCCTAAACCCTGGTCCGGTAGCTCCACTATGTAAAATAATGGTAGACTTCCCTGCTGGCATATTCCCTTTAGTGTGTTCCTTTGATATTTTCTTGACAGGGAAGGGAAAGAAATTTCCAAGCAGGGTGAATCAGGATTATAAAACCCCTAACTGATCTCCTTTGCCACATCACGCATCTAACCATGGATCCCGAGAAGAAAACAAATGACATACCTGGACATTGGCCGCTCTTTTCTCTGTGTGTAGTCCGTTATTGCTCCCGAACAGCAGTTGCTACATTTGCAGTCATTTTGCAGCGCTGGAACTAACTCTGAAAAACAGCACAGGGAAGAGCCTGACATCTCATGTGGAGTGTCACAGTTTATTAGAAAATACAACCTGATAGAAGTTCAGAGGCAGATTCATTCTTTATTTGGTGCTTCATCAATTCAGCAAGCATAGCACTTATTTTGACAGTTCTATAGCTTACCGTTTCTCTTTTTAGAGTGAATTAAATGATCGGTGTATTGTGTGAGAACTGCTAAGCATAGCAATCTCATTAACAATAATTCCCTTCATATACTAGGTGCAAAGGCATCGCTATACACCGAGTGAAACAATTTGTTGGGTTATAATAGTTTCCAGCAGGAGCTTGATGGTTTAATGAAAGAGGAGTTGTGTGTTCCAGATATTCAGAGGTATCCCCTTAGTTCTGTTTTGACAGAAAGCAAAAATTTTCCCAGAAAGAAAAAGTCCTCCTGGGTATACATAGATGTCTTGCTGACAACCTCAACCCAGAGACCATCCATGTCATTATTTTCAGTTATTAGCATGAACAGTGATGAAATTATCCAAACCTTTTTTGAAGCCCAGTCATCCTGTTGAACCTGATTAAATTTTTGTAAAGAATTGACCCTGTGCCTGTCAGTGAAACTGATTTCTGTGACAAAGGGAAGGGACTGAACCACAACTATAGTTATTAAGTCCATAGAACTGGAAGGGACTTCTGTGCCAGTGCGATCGCTGCCTTTTGTTATTACCTGCATCCATGTTTTGTAACTCCTTTCAGAATGTTGAAGGTACAAAATTGTACGAGAAAACTATAGGTGGAGTTTCAAGGAAATTATTTCACTCTCTTTTCCCTGTTCCAGCCCATCCAAGGATAAAAGCTCTCAAAATAGGAAATACAGATCTGAACTGCTTCTGCTTGTAATGTGGCCTGACTCCATCATGTTTCCCAATTTTCATTACCACTGCCAGTGTTCATTCAGTTCTAAGCATGGTATGCAAATTTTTTCTCAATTTTCCTCGTGACCCTTTCTGGTGCCTGGCAGTAGGTGTCACTCTCTGTGTAAGGCAAGAGATCAAGCAGAGGAAACGAACGGGATTTTCTCTTCACAGGGTAATTTTGCTTCAGAACTTTGCAATTAACATGTAATAGTGTAGCAGCATTAAAATGACAGGTAAAAGGTAAGGACAAAATAAAATAAAAAGTCAGGAAATATGTGGTGCCATTTCTTGAATATTATTTAAATAAAATTGAGACGGAGGATGACTTTTATTGTAACCCTATGAATTTACTTCCTAAACTCAACTATGTTTTGCAATCAAATTGCCTTTAAGGGTATCTTGCTCTTGAATAAGAGCAATTTTTAATAACTCTGTTCCAAGGCTAGGTAATTTAATTATGTGGTAGAAATACAATTGAGTGTAATCCCAGTGCTCCTTTCTGTACATGAGGAATGATTTTTCCCTTTTGCCATTTTTGAAACAGATATGGTACTTTTTCTTTTTTTTTCCACCTTCTACTAATCTGGAATTTTTAATCTCCTTATTTAAAAAAAACAGTGCTCTGACAATAGAGACCATTTTCAGGAATCTTTTGTTCATTTCTCACTGAGCCATGATAACATGGAATAGTTTCTGTAGGAAAATTAATCCAGATGCTTTCAAAATATTTTTCCACATAAAGTAGCAAGAAGCCTTGAACTACACTGCTTGTTAAAATACAGCCTTCTGCTGTTAAAGAGCATTATTCAGCAAAATTTCCAGTGTCAGGGGGAAATATTGTACTGTCCTTCCTCTGTTTCCTTATTTCCATGGATGTTTGCATCCTTATGAAAACAGCCTTCACTACTCAGAGCTTATGATGCTATGAGTACATATGGTTTGTTTAGGTCACCGATGAAATGAAGAAGCATTTAGTTCAGCAACACGTTGGGAAGTGTATATTGTTTGGGGAATATAAAGAGCCAAAATTGCTTTTTGCATAACTTTATTCTACCTGTATAACAGCTTTGATTGTTTATGGTGTGTTGTTTATTTTTTTCAATGCATTCTTCCCCGCTCCCACCTATGCTTTTCATCAGGAAAGATTTTTGCTTTTTTATGGTATATAGTTTCTTAAGAATTCTGCTCAGCTTAGCTATGAGTGTTGCACATGCAGAGGAAGGTGAACGGGATACTTTCTTCCTGGGCACATGCAAAACAGACAGCTGCATGATTTACTCTCATCATACCAAAGAATGATGATAGTTTAGAGAAGGATGAGAGAGTCCAACACAGAGTCCACTGTGTCCAACCCAACACAGTGGCTGGTTTTTGCTGCTGGAGTTTGCTACCAGAGCTCTCCAGAATAAAAGCAATAAGGCCTGTGTGCACGTAAAGTCACTGACAACGGCAAATGATGACCTATAGTACATCTGCCTACAAGATAAGTTATTTATATGAGTGGGACTGCTTTGCTCCCTGTATAGCACAAGGCAGAGTTGTCTCATTAGGAATCTGCAATAGTCCTTACATCAAGAAGGACATTGCTTTGGTATAACCAATGGTAAATGTGAAGCATAAATTATATCTAAGGTCCCCAGCCTCCTCCCATAGTTTTTTTACATATAGGAGTAGGTACCATCTAAAATTTGACCCAGCTTTTCTTTTTTTTTTTTTTCCAAACTGAAAAGAGGCTGCTGAACTTTGTGGAATTAAATTTCTAAATTTGTGTATGTAGTTCTGTATGTGACAATGACAGATTGAAGTTAGTCAATAATCAGCAAAAATAGCTGAGAGCTATCAGATACTTGCTTCTAAATATCAAAGTTAGCACAAACTAACTACTGTTGCTGACATCCCATTCATTTTATTTACAAGAACCTATTCCTAGTGACCAATGACGCAGTCTACTGGAATTGTGGAGGTAATGCTCTGTTTAATTTCAGGTTGTTGCAGGCTTTTCTCTGTCAACCATCACTTGCATTCTGCCACTTGAAGAATTGCTTGAGAGCCTCTGTTTTCTGTCAGGCTTGCTATAGAGCTCTCCTCCGGTCTGATTTCCTTCTGGTTTTGTCTGTTTTCTAACACTTTCATTCTTGTTGCGAAATTTGATTTCTGTGAAGACAGTCAGCAAGGAAGGAGTTTCTCTGAAGCACCTGAGATTGCCAGGGCCTAAATCTTTCTCTTTAGCACTAAGATTTCTCATATGGCCTGTTGGCATGGCCTGTTTAGAATCTCAAATAGTACAAGTTTTACAGGTGGGTTTTTTTCTGGATCAGATTTTCAGGGACCTCTGCTGTTCAGCAG
>NW_010552594.1:30972-33118 GCF_000687285.1 Phaethon lepturus
TGCAGCAGGAGGCACGCTCTGTTTTCCAGATACCAGAGAGTTTTATTTAATGCGCTTCTTGCTAATGCAAGTAACTTTGGATGTTGACAATATCCCCAAGCTTTCCAGCTCTCCTTGTGTCATAGTATAATTGTGACTTCTGGCTCTTCATTTGGTCTGAAGCTATTCTCAGATGTGCAGAAGCCATGTAGGTGGAGAAGGTGTGAAATAGGTATTTCACTGACTTTTCAGAAGTAAACCTCAATTGAATATATACCTTTGTGCCATATGTTTGTTTGTTTTCGGTTCTGTATTCTTAAATATCTGATGCATTGTCACAGACATAACCAAGTTCAAAACATTGAAGTCATCTTCTGAGAGGTGGTCATACAAGAAACTCTCCTATTATTGTGCCCACAGGTGGCTGATGGAGTTAATGAAGTAGGGTTGTGATCAAGGTACGCAACATATCCCTAGTCTAAAGCTAGGTCAGTGGTACCTCCAAATAGAAATCCTGTGTTTTCCCAGTGGAGGGCAGTGAGCTCCTTTTGCTAAATGTTTCCCCTTTCGGAGTTTGTTGAACATAACTAGTACACTGGGAACAGAGTTTGCGGTTGGATTACAACATTTGATAAGGTTAGAACAGCCTTTTCTTTTTGTAATAATAACTGGATATTGCTAAGAGAGGTTTGTTGTCTTATGTCTGTCAACATGGCAGCTCAATATTTATCATTCCTTTTTTTTCAGTTTAAGAAAGTGTCCAACTATTAAACAGCTTGGACATCCATGTTTGCTTACCTAAGATCAACAATTTTATCATTGCTCTAAGCAGTGTACCTAACCTTTACATAGACTAATTAGTTTGAATTCCTTTGTCTTCCTTCTCCCACCTGTCCTGTTAAAGTGCAGAAATTTTGTATTATTGTAGTTTCAGATCATCCTGGTTTGACACTGAGTATATGCAGATTATGATGCTTCCCTTAAGCTTTGATCATATTGCTTCACAGAAAGTCAGTGAGTGGCTGATGATTTTATGGGATCCATTGACTATGTGCACGTTATTTGGCATATGCAAACATATTAGAGTTTTTATGTGAAAAATTATAATATTGGAAGATGATGCCAGGTAACTTAAATTGAGTTAAACGTATACATTGGCATTTCTTTTCAAAATTTGCTGGATTCCCTTTAGAACTAAACATAAACCCAGACAGGGTATTTTTATACTTGAGCATCTACACAAGGTTTTAACTGGATTTAACTGTTTGGCTTTAAAAACTACAGAAGTAAATAATATGTCTCCATGTCCATAAGGTAACAGCTGACCATCCAATTGTAGATGAACAATTAATGGCTCCTATTTAATACCACTTTCCTGTATTGATTTCCTTTATAATTATTGTTTTAATAATATATAATTATAATTTTATATTTTAGGGAATGTTTTCACTGTGGTAACAAGCCGAATATTAGCTCTTTTTTTTTTTAATAAAATTTTTTTCTTAATTGCTTCCATCAAATATCATGCCTCAGTAACTAGCATCAGGCTTCTAGTTCGGACTTAAGACTGTTCACGTACGCTATCTATGCAGGCTTTAACATAGTTAGTAGCCCATTGATATAATTACTATTACATAAAAAAAAAATAAAAATAATAAAAAGCATCTGATATTTTGTGGTGATGTTTTGGCTGCAGTACAGTTAATTTTTTTCATAGCTAGTATGGGGTTCTGTTTTGGATATGTGCTGAAAACAGTTTGATAACACACGGATGTTTTCATTACTGCTGAGCAGCGCTTACACAGAGTTAAGGCCTCTTCTGCTCCTCACACCACCCCACCAGCGAGTAGGCTGCACAAGAAGATGGGAGGGGACACAGCCGGGACAGCTGACTCAAACTGGCCAAAGGGATGTTCCATACCATATGGTGTCATGCTCAGCATACAAAACTGGGGGAAGAAGGAGGAAGGAGGGGACGTTCGGAGTGATGGCGTCTGTCTTCCCAAGTAACCGTTATGCGTGCTGGAGCCCTGCTTCCCTGGAGATGGCTGAACCCCTGCCTGCCCGTGGGGAGTGGTGAATTAATTTCTTGTTTTATTTTGCTTGCGTGTGCGGCTTTTGCTTTACCTGTTAAACTGTCTTTATCTCAACCCATGAGTTTTCTCAC
>NW_010552594.1:33149-45866 GCF_000687285.1 Phaethon lepturus
CGATTCTCTCCCCCGTCCTACCAGGGGCAGGGGGAAAGGAGTGAGTATCTGTGGGGTGCTTAGTTGTCGTCTGGGGTTAAACCATTACAAGAATGAATATTGATTTGTTCAGTGATTTGCCTCTGGAGAAATTATAACAGGAGATGTAATTAATGCTTTGTTCAGCTCCAGTACACCCTTCTTAAGGCAAGAACATGATCCTGTCAGTCCCTGCTTTGCAGTATTTATTGAGGGAAAGATGGTTTGAACTGCAGCAACACTGATAATACTGATGATTTTCATTGACCTACTGGTCAATATGTTGTTTTAATTTCTTTTTCTAGTGACTAGCAGAGATGAGAATAAAACTGAAAATTAGTCAGCTGAGGCAGACCACAGATAAGGCAATAATGTTAATTGGTATAGCATGGGGTAAAGGGTAGAAAGACTCAACAGAGGGATCTGGACAGGCTGGATCGATGGGTTAAGGACAATTGTATGAGGGTTAATAAGGCCAAGTGCTGGGTCCTGCACTTGGATCACAACAACCCCATGCAACGCTACAGGCTTGGGGAGGAGTGGCTGGAGAGCTGCCTGGCAGAAAAGGACCTGGGGGTGCTGGTTGACAGCCGGCTGAACAGGAGCCGGCAGTGTGCCCAGGTGGCCAAGAAGACCAACAGCGTCCTGGCCTGTATCAGAACTAGTGTGGCCAGCAGGAGTAGGGAAGTGATCGTGCCCCTGTCCTCGGCACTGGTGAGGCCGCACCTCGAATCCTGTGTTCAGTTTTGGGCCCCTCACTACAAGAAGGACATTGAGGTGCTGGAGCGTGTCCAGAGAAGGGCAACGAAGCTGGTGAGGGGTCTGGAGCACAAGTCTGATGAGAAGCGGCTGAGGGAACTGGGGTTGTTTAGCCTGTTTAGCTGTTTATGCATTTTGAAAAAACACACCACACCACACCCCCAAAAAAATCTACTTTGTTTTTAAACTAGTACATAACCATTTGTTCTTCCCAGGGAGCTGGTGGGGTGGAGGGGGTAGTGGTCTGAGCTATACAGTGAAGAAAATTGATGTATAATATTGATGATAACCACATTCTTTTTTTCTCCATAAGTAATTTGCATATCTTGCTGCTTTCTTTTGTTTCTGATTATTATTTACATATTTACTTCTACAAATTTCAAATTGAATCAGAAATGCTACGTTCTGCTGGTTAAACTCTTTGACATTGTCAAACTGTATTATTCTCATATCAGTAAGTCAGGAGATAAAAAGTGATCTAGTTCTTATTATAAGAAAAACAAATAAAAATCAGTTCAGGTCTGTATGTGAAATACCTTTACATTGTTAACAAGTATCAATCTGTCAAACTGTATTTTGTTAGTTTGGAAAATGAGTTCTGATGATCTAAAGCTTGAGGCACTTAATTTTAAATGGGAAAACAGATAGCATCACATACTGAATCAATTTTCTGAGTACACTTAAGTGCAAAATTAACTGCTCCAGTGAGACACAATTTTATTCTTTTGGCATGACTTTTAAAAGCTGTTCTTTTTTTTTGCATTCCTCAGTACAGGCTCTTCCGTGCAGTGACCTTCTGTTTTATAAGAAAAATTGAGGAAGCATATTGATCACTCAGAATAAAATAATTAAGATGACTCACAGATTGATCAATTGTTTATATATTTTGCAAATCACAAAAATCAATAATGAGAACAAAAGTGTTTAAAGGGTTTAAACCCAATAATGGACCAGCTGCTTTCCATAGACTTATTCCTAAATCTCTCTAAAGCAGTGACGCAGGAAAAACACATAACAGATTTACCCATTCCTAGATCAATCAGTGACACAGAATTCCTTTTTGGTTTCCTGCCCTCCCTTTCTTTCCTACATAAGAAATGTTTTAAAAATGTCCATGGGTTCTGCATAGTTCAGATTCCATTATTAAAAAATCAGTTCTAAATATCCTTGCTTTTGAAGTGTAGATAATTCTAACCAGTTGAGAGATACTCCTCTTCCCCAGCTAGACAACAGCTTTTCAAATATGGAGCATGTCATAATAAAATAATAATTTTGATGAAGATTTGATAGAACTGTCTACCACAGAGTTTGGCAGGCAGGTTTTGAAAATCTAGCTTCAGGTTTCTGATGTCATGCTGCCACCATTCACACATTGTAGGAAAACTTGCTTTCAGGACTATTCAGGAAAAACCTTGTGGCCCAGGAGCCTTGTGGCCTTCAGGGATGGTTTTGCCCAATCCCTGCCTAAAACTAATGATTTTTTACTATGTTCCTTGCCTTTGTCCAATGCTGCCCAGTCACAAACTGACAAGTCCAAGGTCAGTTTTAGACAACACCTGTCTGATCTTAGAAGGAACACTGGAAAATGTTTGGAAAAGTTATGTTTCTGTTTCTCTAGGGGAGGGCTAGGAAAGGATTTCCATTTGTAGAAGACATGAAAAATTTAGTATTTGGCCTCATTGGCATGGAATGTTTTCAAAAAATTTGAGCTATCAAAAAATGGAAATTGGGTTTCCAGTCACTGCTGATAAGAGCTAGCTCTTGCTGTTTCAACTTAATGCATTCTGGGCTTGAAAATATTTCACAAAAATCTAGCTCTTTTTTCTTGTTAGGATGGCTTTGGGCAGTCTTGCTAGTTGTAGCCTAGAGACCAATTACCTGTACTGTATGAGCAGTGACTGTAATTACAGAAATGTACTAATACATCCAAGTACAATCAGTATTAAGTCTATTGAAAATGATGTTGATATATAACTTCCATCACAAAATTATACAATATCAATTGCATCTTTGATAATCATAGTTAGTCAGTAAGAAGTGGTTACCTACTAAGGCACTTCTTATCCCAATTTCTATTAATTTGTTCATGAGAAATTCTGAATATATTTTAAAAATACTGGTTTCTGTGAATGAAAACAATGCTTACTGTTTATGAGTCTCATTTCTGAGAAATATAATTTTCTCATTAGAATATTTTTTACTAACTTTTGAAATCCTGAACATGATTTTTAGCATGAATAATTATGTACCTTAATACCCATACTGGAAGTGCACTGTCCATTGTGTGATTATAAGCTATCATTTGCTGGTTGTTGTAAGAAGGTAAAATGTTAAATGCCCAGGAGAGAAGAACTGAGTTTTAAGTAAGTTATCATTCTACCTAAATAGCAGATACAAACATTGAGTGAGTGATGAAAAACACATAGTACGAAATGATGACATATATTTTTAAAAGATTGGTTTGCAGGCAGCTTAGTCCTCTAGCATAGGTTAAATTAACAATGACTTTTAGAGTCAAGGCAAATGAGTAGAATTCTACTGGAATCAGCTAAGCAATCATTTAGTTATAAGAGAGAATTTGGTCTCCATCTCTCCAATAATGTGCCAGGTTTAACGTTAACATACTTATATGTTAATATGAAATATTAAATTTCCCTTGAAATTACTAAAAGCTTTTCTACCATATGCACTAATATAGAAATTCTAGCAGTATTTTATTGAGGGTTGCAGTCACATTCTATTGAACCCCTAACATTTTATTGAAAGAATATTGTTCAAAACCTATTTAAAAGTATACTTTATCATTAGGTTTTATTATCAATCTGATACTTAAATGTCTTAAAGGGGGTTAGTACAACTTGCCTTTGCATAACAATCTATTTAACGATCTCACCCTTTCAGTATGCATCTTTGGAAGCAGCCATAGTACATCTAAAAGGCAGTTTGATGCAAATTAATTTTGCCAGTGGATCAAAGTATGTAGATACCTTTTTTCCTTATATGTCACCTCTGTGCAGTCAATCCATTGTCCACCAGTGGTTTTCCACTAGTTAGCAGCAATGAACACAGAAAGACTGAAAGTGCTGAGACAAAGTATAAGTTAGAGATACAGAAACTATAAAACCTGAAATTCCTTCCAAATCTATCCTGAAGGAGCATTTGTACTTTGTTCAGTGAAGTTTATTCCAAGAGTTGAGAAATCCTCTATATTGTCAGTGGGTAAGAAATTCTTTTGATGAATTTTCACTGAAGCCAATGGACTTGTACTAGCTAAGACTGTACTGTGTATTCATTAATCCACTTAACATACATTAGAGGTTTTCACCCATCAGCAGGCACTGATGTACTTCTTATTTTCAATTAAGTAACCTTAGACCAAGCTATTGGGATAAAAAAAAAAAAACACCAAAGCAAAGCCACAAGAGACTTGTGTTTTGTGAGCTGCTCCCACCCAGTCGGACACCAGCCTGTGTCCTGGCATAGGTGCCTTGTTCCCAGGGGCAGCACTTGGCATTTCTCCTTGCTGAATTTCATAATTTTCACCTTGGCCTGTTCCTCCAGATTGACTAAGTACATGTGAACCATTCACTTGAGCATTACTGACTGGCTCCCATGGATTTGGTGTCATCTGTAAACTTTGAGAATGAGCTCTGCCACTTCTTCCAGGTCACTGATAAAGATGTTAAATGGGAGATGTCCTGCAATATTGTCCTTGTGGTTCATAAAAAAAAATTAACTGGAGAAAATATACTCTGAGGACTGTTTATGTGAAGTCCCAATTCCATCACTTCCAACATAGTCAGCTCACTGTGGTGGTGTGATGGTCCAGGTTGCACCAACAGACCTTAATTGTCCTAACCAGCCTCACCTGGGGCCTCTACCCAGGCATTCTCTGACTGTTGGGCCTGGAGCTCTGTTTGGGCTCAGACCTATCAGGCTGGGGCACCCTGACCTGGCCTGAGCTGACTTGTGGGTGCCCCTGTGCCCAGTCTTGACTTCTGCTGTTTCTGAGCAAATTCCCTGGATAGACCCCACCCCTGACTCATCCCCTCACCTTGGCTGGGACTGTGGATGGATTGCCATCCTCAGTCCAGCCCTGCTTGGGTCCTCCTGAACGGCACCCTGTCAGGGAGGGCACTGCTTGTGCTGTGAGCATCTCCTGCTCCTTGTTCATCCTCCCTTGTGGAACAGCCTCCCTTTTGTTGCTCTTTGGTAGACGGTTTGTTTAACCATTTCACGGCTCTAATACATGTGCCCAGATCAGGTAGAATGTAGAGAATCTTCATTCACTAAAGGCTTCCTAATTTCCAACCAAACTCTTCTCCAGCCTGTGAAGTAGGTCAGTGTGGAGGAGGGATTGACACATGGAGAATTTCAGCCTCAATATTATGGCGGAATAAGATAAGAATAGGTTGAAAATTCAGCCTTGACATCATAAAAATTAATTTCCCTTCGATAATGTAAAAAAGTATTTTATTTAATAGTATTATAATTTTCAGTTTCTTTAAGTGATATTACTACTTCCTGTGGCACCTACTGCTGGCAATACAAAATTTTTCAGATTGATAGAGTATTAAAAAATGCAGAAATTTAGTTTATAATTTTCATTTTCTGCCTTGAGGTCTGGTTTATGTTCTTTCTTCATTTGATCAAACCTGCAGTAAGAAAAGAGAAAAAACCCAAGCCTAATTTTGTCCAGCTTTGTCTATGCTGTCAACATGCTAAATGCTTGAAAAGAATGCATAGATGGAAATATTAAAAATACATGCTGTAAATGGGATCATTGTCTTCACCTTTTTCAAGTGTTTTCATAGTTCTGCCACTTAAATGTTTGGGGTTTTTTCCATTTGATTCAGATCATGCTAAAGAAACCGTGCCAAAGGGACCTGGGAGATCACTACCTAGTTTCAAGAAACTAGTGGAAGGTGCGTGAGAGTCATAAGCACTAAGTTCTCCTCTTTATCTTCACAGTGCAGTTTAGTAAACAAGGTACTTCCAAGATTTTGCAGTGTGATTAAAGCAATTTTCTTTCATCTATAGGACAGAAGTGATTATATTGGATGGTTTTGTTTCCTGCAGCAAAGTAATTTTCTGCATGACCAGCAATAATGTAATGTGGGAGATTTTAATAAGGGACAATTATTTTTAAAATTAAACTTTAAACAGAGTGCAGCTTGTATTAATACAGCAGAAAAATGCACAAGATTATCAAGCTCCCTTTAAAACTTTTAACACTGCAATGCACTCTTTGATGATTCAGAGTAGCATAAGGCTGTCAGAACAACAAAGATTTTTTTTCCACTTTTTCTTTCTTCCTTATTCCCTGCTTCATCTAAACCTACTTAAAACTTGGATACAAAAGGAGAAAATTCCCACATTCATAGAGAGAAATCTAAATGTTGTTGGAATTTTTGTAAAAAGTAAGAGTGTTAAAATAGTGTAAGCATCAGAAAACAAAGTGTGCATGTCAGGAACTGTCACATTCCAGCCAACCTTCTCATTGAAGTATGTTGATGGCAATCTTTAAATATATAATAAAGTCTCATTTTGCACTCAGAAGCCGGAGACTGTAGAGAACACATTCAGGTACTTTGCTGAGATCTGTCTGGCCATACATAGCTTATCAAAGGGTGGAGCAATGTGGGGGTTTTTGCCATGTGAGAATGGTGCAAATGCAGTACGAATAACATTAGGACCATAGGATGATTTTTATGACTTCTGTGGGGGTTTTAACCACTGCTATCAAAGTTTCTGTTGCTTTATACAGTCAGTAATTTGCAAAATGTGTTTCAAATAGGCCCAGTTACTTTTTAGTAGAAGTGGGAAAGGACAGGAAGACACCTCTGATGGAAAAATGTCATCTTTTCCAATTTTGTGAACTTGTTCCAAACCTGAGTCTACTGCAGTGTAACCTTCTCTCTTTTGGATATTTTAGATTTGGCAACTTTTGCTATGTAAAAGAAATGCTATAAAAAAGATATACTCAACTGAACAGTACAAGAAATAATTTATTGTCTAGTACACACAGTTAGAACTAATGAGTTAGTAGGGCTTAGCCTAGTTAATCTGGCCATTAATATGCTCATAATGAGTCTTTGCTGACCAGTCAGTCTCAGATTAAGAAGCATTGGCCTGTATTGCTCCCTGGAATGGGCCAGTGTTCAACGTCAGTTGATGCTCAGTATTGCTGTTTTACTATGGTTAATTTTCCTGGTTTGTTGGGGATTTTTTTCTTACCATTGTCAGCTCTTTCATAGCTGTAGTTTTCCTCTTGAATCCTTGAGCTGTTGCTATCTCAGCTATCTCATCTATGTCTTTGTTTTACTTTTTTTATTTTGCACGACTCTAGCTTATGGACTTTCTTATGTATTCTGTTTCAAAATCTAAGAGTTTCAGTGGTAAACCAGATCCAAGGTCATGCAGCTTGATGCATCAGAGGTAGGCATTGGATCACAGACATCTGAACTGCTGGGCTAAGAGATATAGAGGGATTCAGGAAAAAAATTTATAAAAATATTTAATATGTGCAGAAAGATCATTTCTCTTGGTTCTGTTCTGAAAAAAAGGCTAAAACAGTTACATATCTCAAAAATTCAGCACAAGGTGGAAACTTGACACAGAATGTTGAGGATTACATTCTAGACACCTAATGTGAGACGGGCAATAGTGATGTGCCCCCGAAGCTCAGATTATTATGAAAAGAAGCTGACTTTACACAAAGGGGACCAGAGGGTGGCCTTTGTTTTAGATAAGCAGCTATCAATGGTTGATGGGTCATCTGGTGGTGTAAATGTCTCCCTGAGTTAGCCAGACCAGCATGGGTGTGAGTGAATACGTGGCTCATCCCAACATAAAAGTATAAAAGCTAGAAAACCAGTAAAAAAATTCTGAAGAGAGCAGAAGTCTTGAGCTGGCTTCAACCCATGTATTCTTTCACAGCAACTGGGGATGTACAGCGTTGTGACAGTGAGCATATTATACAGACCAGTAATGGGAATCAGGCTGGGACTGAAATGTGTATGGCAATGGCTATGTTTTGCTCAGTCTTAACTTACATTTGTATTGTGTTTTTGTAGACAGAGTACAGCCATGTTTGGCTGAATGCCTAGATAATGGTGACACTGTTCAATTTAGGCCTGATCACTTTGTATGGCTTACTAATCACCAACCTCCAGAGGAGGGATTGACAAGAGGGACTTCAAGGACACATCCCGTTACAAGGAAGGTAACAAAGGTAGGAGAATGCCACTGGCATGAAGTCAGCAAAATCCACAGCAACTGGGGGAAAGGTAAAGGCGTCAGGGGAGATCACGACCAGCGACTCAATTAGGGGGCAACACAAAATGCTCTCCCGCCACATGCCAAGCACATGCGTCCTGATTCACACAGCAAGCGAAGCTAATTTACATGTAACAAACCAACAGCAAGTGATATGGTGATCACTAACCAATGAATGTAAACTTGGGCAGGTTTCCCATTGGTTTTGCTAATCATGTAACAGGACAAATATGCTGTAATTCCTTCGTGTGGGGTGCTAGCTTTTGTATCTCGGCTCTATGTGTAAGATTGGCCTATTGCCCACTGGGTACCGGACCCCACTTGTGGGACAATATTTTCACTATATTTTCTGTCACTCTGCTAAAACAGAAACATAGTGTAACAGCAACCATCTCCAGATTAAGTCAATCTGATATTAAATATGACACCCTCCATGTGTGAAATATCTAAAAGAACTTGGTCAGTGAGTATTGGACTCTGACAATTGCCCAAAGAGGTTCTAGTATCTCCACTTGAGACACTTTCAAAGCTTGACTAAATAAGACTCTGAGCAGCATTAGTTCAACTTTTAGTTGAAGTCAGCTTTACCATGACATTGGACTAGAAGACCTCCAGAAGGTTCTTGCAATCAAAATTACTCTATGATTCTATTGGTTGCACAGTCAGATTATCCTTCCCCTGCCCCCTGTGCCCCACTACAGGCCAGACTGGTGTGTATTTCCATGTCATTTTCAGTGTGGACAGAACTCGGTAATATAAGTCATGGCTGAGTACTAGCCAGAGGAAATACCATCAAACTGAGTTCTGTGCTGCTTGTATTTCCTGGGACAGGTTATAGCAACTTTTTCACCCTTTATGCCATATTACATCTGTAATTTTCTGATGAGAACTCCCAAAAAGATTTCAGAAGAGACCAGGAAAGATTGAAAAGGTGGAGACCAGTGTCGTGGTTTAACCCCAGCCAGCAACTAAGCACCACGCAGCTGCTCGCTCACTCCCCCATGGTGCGATGAGGGGGAGAACTGGAAGAGTAAAAACGAGAAAACACATGGTTTGAGATAAAAAACAATTTAATAGGTAAAGCAAAAGCTGCATGAAAGCAGGGCTCCATCATGCATAACGGTTTCCTGGGAAGACAGGCACCATCACTCTGAATGTCCCTCCACCCCCTCCTTCTTTGTCCCAGCTTTATATGCTGAGCATGGTGTCATATGGTAGGGGATATCCCTTTGGCCAGTTTGGGTCAGCTGTCCTGGCTGTGTCCCCTCCCAGCTTCCTGTGCACTTCCAGCTTTCTTCAGTTCAGGTGGTTCCTGCTATAGTAGTTCCATAATATGTAGTAGTTCCATAGTATAGTAGTTCCATAATATGCAAATCAAATCATGGGTTACAACAATTTAAAGGTATTATTTGCATTACAATCTCTACTCCTGGCCCCTTTGGACTGGACCATAGGGTTTAACATTGCAATGAACTCCTCCCCTTACCACTGCTCCTTCTTGGACTTATCCCCAGACTGCAGTCCCTTCCATGAGCCACAGTCTCTCCAGGGGCATACCTGCTGCAGCATAGACTTATCCACAGTCGCAGTCACTTCAGGGTGCACCTGCTCCAAAATGGCCTTCTCCATGCGCCACAATGACTTCAGAGATATACCTGCTCCAGCATGGTCTTACCCACAGCCAAAGTCCTTTCAAAAGTAAAACTGCTCCAGCGTGGCCTTACCCTTCACTATCGAGGGCTTAGCCACAGACTTTGAGGTGCTCCAGCATGACCTCATACACAGGAAAGGACTGAAATAAAATTCCAAGATGGGATGTCAGATTTCCTAAGATTAGAGTCTGATGTTATTGAAAGAGTGCAGAGAAAAAGGATCAAAAGAATAATAGCTGTAGTACTATGGGTTGTGTATGTCAGGTAAGAAATTCGGGTAAGTATATCAAGGAAGAAATTAAAGAGATAAAAATTTATGACATTTTAGGAAAAAAGAATTTAGGAAAGTCAGGAACAATGGCAGTTTATTTGCGATAAAAGTATGTGACTGTGGAAATATTTCTGCAAAAAAAGTAATGGAACATGAGCTATAAGGAGACTTTAAACTATAGAAAGCCAGACAAAAATAAATGTCTTCTAGGAAAGCAGAGGTAATAGCACGTTATCGTAAGTCTTTTCCCTCTTTGATGATTCTCATACATGGGAATGATAGAGTATTTTACATAGCTGAGTAAATGCATTGATATTCAAAATATTACAGCTGCATTCTGTTACCAAACAGAAATTTGTTGGAAATCTTACACTTTATTAGAAATAGTTTAATACAGGTATTCATCCAGATGAATGGTCTTCATATACAGATGTGCTTTCTGATGTTTTCTCCATACCTGTGTAAGAGCTGATTATCCATCTTCTTAATCTTTCCTGCCAGTAGTTATTTGGAACGCATTAATCACCCTTGTGCAACCAGTAATAAACAGAACAGAAAGGTTCAGATACTGTGAATAGTTAAAGGTTATTTCCTCTCACAGTCCTTCAGCTCCTTTCAAACACTTGGTTGCAGTTTCAGTTTATCTCCGTCTTCTACCTGCAGTATAGTTGCATCATTTGGACATAACAGCATTTCAAGAAGACAAAGCCTTTTAGTTTTTAAGTGAGGATTCCTTCCACCCCTTGAGCACAGTCTATAGAAAGGAATAGTTTCTATCATGTTAGAAGTTTAGGACCTGCTTATGTGTCACCTATAAAAGTGCAATATCATTTGTGTTTGAAGTATACTGATTTCTGTTAGAGTTATTGAAAAAGATCAGAGCCTGAAGAAGTTGGTGTCAGACTCTAATACTTGTGGATGTCAATGAACATTGAATGTTCAGCATCATATTACGGATCAGTGACATATCGTAACTGATCATGTGAATAGTACTTGTCAGCACTCTATTCTTCATGTTAAATATGGCTCTACAGTTTTTTTCAATTACTTGTACGGTGTATAATTCCTTCTGGTTCACTGGACATGACGATGTCAAATAGAGTAACATCAGTTGTGATTGTAAGACATCTGCATAGCTGCTTCCATAGCAGCAGAGTATCCATGGCCAAATATATTCTATTGCAGCGCCCAGTCGAGCAAAGAAGCATATAATCTCCAGAAGACTAAGACAACTGAAATGCACTTGTAAAAATTCGGGAAATTGTTACTTGGAATGGCATCTTATTATTTTCTTAAACATTTCACAGAAGACATATTTTCCCATATCAGACCTCATTTCCCCAGAAAATAAGGAAGAAGAAAGGTTCTTCAGAAGTTTCTGTTCTCCTTTGTTACATAGTATTTGTATCACTTTGCTTTGCTTTTTGAGATGAAGACATGGCATTTACAGTCATTCTTCTAGATACAGATGAGGAAAACCAATGGACTGTTAGTCTTCGACAGGAGTGTTTTGAGCAGACTTAGGGGAATTATCAACATTTCACAATAATAAATTACTTTTGCATTGCTAATGAAATCTCATTTCCTCTCTTATGCAACTTTTCACTGGTAAGTACATATTTCTCTCCCTCTGCATATAGAATTTCAGTCATGATGGCAATATTTTGTGTGCTTTTATGTGCATTTTTCTGGTGTTAGGAAGAGACTTGCATGCAGTTTTTATTTCCTTTTTTCAGGTATACAGAGATAATAATGATAATAAAGAAATATATAATTATTATTACCTGTTCCAGACTTCTGTAGTGTAACAGAATCAGACATGTTAACCCGTCATTGTAATATATTGTAATCTATTCAAAAAAACATTTTCCCAATCTATCTTCCATAACTTTGTAGTGAAGGAATACCAAGCATTCCCTTAGTAGCCTGCTCCAAAACTTCATGCTTTTAGCAATGTATTCATATGATCATAGTCCCTGCCAGATCCACATGTTGCTAGTCCATGTTTTGTATCTGATGCTGGCCAGCACCACTTCAAAATAAAGACTGAAGGCTTCAGAACAGGCAGGTGTGGGATAATAGCCTCTCAGTCACATGACATGTTATTTTAACATTTTCTGATCAGAGATGAAATGATAAAAAATGCAGTGCAAAGTCTAATAACCTTTCTAGCAGTTTCGTGGCCAAGATCTTCTATAGTTCTTGATATTATCCAGATAAATCTCTGTAAGTACGTATTAGGCATTCTATAAGCGACTGGCAGAAGTCTCGCATTCGCTGGCCCTTGTTCTTGTGGGGGACTTCAATTTACCGGACATCTGTTGGGAGTATAACACGGCAGAGAGGGAACAGTCTGGGAGGTTCCTGGAGTGTGTGGAGGATAACTTCCTGACACAGCTGGTGAGTGAGCCCCCCGGAGAGGTGCCTTGCTGGACCTGCTGTTTACAAACAGAGAACAACTGGTGGGAGATGTGGTGGTCGGAGGCCGTCTTGGGCTTAGCGACTATGGCATGATAGAATTCTCAGTTGTGAGTGAAGTAAGGAGCGGGGTCAGCAAAACTGCTACCATGGACTTCCGAAGGGCAGACTTTGGCCTGTTCAGGTCACTGGTTGAGAGAGTCCCTTGGGAGACAGTCCTGAAGGACAAAGGGGCCCAGGAAGGCTGGACAGCCTTCAAGAAGGAAATCTTAAAGGCGCAGGAGCAGGCGGTCCCCATGTGCTGTAAGAAGAGCTGGCGGG
>NW_010552594.1:46177-46399 GCF_000687285.1 Phaethon lepturus
CCAGTGTCTCCAAGGATGAGGACAAGGCTGAGGTACTTAATGATTTCTTTGTCTCAGTCTTTAAGAGCCAGACCAGGAATCCGCAGGGTATTCATCCCCCTGAAATGGAAGACGGGGATGAAGAGCACAATAACCCGCCCATAATCCAGGAGGAAGCAGTTAAGGACCTGATAAGCCACCTGGACACGCAAAAGTCTATGGGGCCTGATAGGATCCACCCAA
>NW_010552595.1:0-3353 GCF_000687285.1 Phaethon lepturus
GGGAGGGGTGGGGGGGAAGGTATTTTAAGATATAGGTTTTCTTTCTCATTACCCTATTCTGACTTCCCCAAGACGAGTCTGTTTTGCCCGTGACAGTAATCGGTGAGTGACCTCTCCCTGTCCTTATCTCGACCCACGAGCCTTTCGTTATATCTTCTCTCCCCTGTCCAGCTGAGGAGGGGAGCGATAGAGCGGCTTTGGTGGGACCCTGGTGTCCAGCCTGGGTCAACCCGCCACAGTGTGCTTTCCCTCCCTCTTTCAGTTCAATTGTTGCATACCAGCCGGCGGGTGACAACAGCCACACGTTTGATGTCACAGCGATGTTCAAGTCCATTGGGATCTTCCTGGGGATATTCAGTGGATCTTTTGCAATGGGAGCTGCTACTGGAGTTGTGACAGCTTTAATATCCTTTTTGTTGTTTTTTCCAAGTGTTTGCATAACAGCTGCTTTTTTGTCTGCACTGCATTTCACCGAGACCCAGTGTTTCATGATTTTTTCACCTAAATTAATAAAAGGCGATGCCATAGTCTTATTAAGTGCAGGCTATGTAGTGTTGCTGCGATACATGACTGGATTTGATATCCTCTTAGCCTACAGTTTCTCTCCAAATTGTCCTTAACCATCTGCAACGTCACCAAGTTCACCAAACTTCGGGAGTTCCCGTTGCTGGAGACCGGTTTGTTCTTCCTGATGTCCTGGAGCACGTTCCTGCTGGCCGAAGCGTGCGGCTTTACAGGCAAGCTCCAGCACAGCCCTGCGTCTGGGACGGAGATCTGCAGGGATGATGGGCCTGTTGAGTTTTGTTTCTCGCGGTATCGATTGCAGCCGGGGCTCTCCCTCTGCTTTCAGAAGTTTAATTACTCTGGGTTCTGGGGTTATTGCATTGTCCCCTACACTGCTGGGGTGCAGCTCGGCTCCCTTTTCATGGCCAGGACTCTAACGTGATGCTCTGCTCCCCAGGTGTGGTGGCCGTACTCTTCTGTGGGATCACACAGGCCCATTACACCTATAACAACTTGTCTACAGAGTCCCAACACAGAACTAAGCAGGTGAGAGCTCCTCAGCCCCCTTCAGCCTCTGTGAATTTCAAGTTCAGTATTTTTTCCTTCCCTCTACCCGGAATTAGGTGCATCTGTCTTTCTACAGATGGATTTTACTAGGGTTGCTTCTGCAGAAGAATTTATTGCATGATGGATGGGCTAGCATGTTTTTCTTGTTAAATCTGTGTTATGTCTAACTCTCTTTTAATTTGTTTTTCAGTTGTTTGAGCTTCTGAATTTCTTGGCAGAAAACTTCATCTTCTCCTACATGGGACTTGCACTGTTCACCTTCCAGAACCATGTCTTTAACCCTACCTTCGTGGTGGGGGCTTTCGTATCCTTTAGAGCTCATTCTATAAAACGAGAAAAGAAAAGAAAAGAGAGAGGTGCCTCATTCCTAAGTTGCGTTTTTTCATGCAAATGTGTGGGGCTTTTCTCAGTCAGTCTAGCTTTATTTTTAAAAAGGGATTTCTCCTGTGTAGTGGTGTCTTTGCTGGTTATTTTAAGAAGATGGAGGTTCTTTTCCTTGCTTTTCTGTTTGTGGTTTTTTCCCCCCTCTCCTCATCTTGTCTCCTTTTGTGGGCATTCGAGTTAGCTGCTGCAGGGACTCAGCATTCGATGTGAACGTGGTGCTGAAGCGCCAGGCTTCATCGTGTGGCGGCGTGGCACCAGGGGTGGCTTTGCAAATGGGGATCACCTGCTATAGCCATTTATTTCCCCTTTTTTCTGCTATCCCATTTGGTTGACCCTGAAAAAAGCTTTTTTTTGGTCAAATAACACAGTTAAAGCTATAGTAGATGCCTCTGAATGATGTAATGAGAAAGAATTTCCCCTTCTGCAGGCTGATGGTAACGGAAACAAGCTATCGGCCCTGGTATGTCTCAGAAAAACAAGGATTTTGAAGGAATTTTTTTCATGTCTCAGGGAAGCCAGCTCAGATGCGCAGAATTATTTTCACCCTTTGCAATGAAGCAGGTTTATACCAATAAATAAAATGTTATCTCTGCCAATGCTGGCTCATGGGTTTGCAGCGGGGTCTGCTGAATTTCCCCGATGAGCTTTTGCAGGGCTGCAGTGGGGTAAAGGGAGCGAGGTGCAGGGAGATGCCTTTTGGGTGGTTAGATTGAAGTTTTGTGCTGTGCCTCTTCAGCAAAAACTAACTCGCTGATGAAATAGCTCATTCATGAGAGAGATCATGAAATACGTCTCTTATGCAAATTCATGATGTTCAGGAAAGAACATAAAAGCTGGAAGCATTTTCCATATTATTCAAGGCTGCACTGAATACTGGATCCAAGATTACTTTTGCCATCTGGGTGCTGGTATTAAAAGACACAGCTTCAAAGATAAAAGCAATATGAAGGAGCTGGTGATTCTTGTATCTCGCAGGCTATGAAAACAGAAAGAGTATTAGATTTTTTTTTTTTTTCCCCTCCCCTTCTCAACTGCTGCTGCTTTCATTTTGCTGAATAATCTTCGGGAATGGGACTTGGCTTAAAGCTTCAAACCCAGCTGTGAAGTGCGGCATGCTGGGGAATGTCAGAGGGGTTGTGGTAGCTGTGATAACTTGAGCCTCACAGAGGACAAATAATTCTTGTGGTGGAAGACGGACCCGGTGGGGGAGAGCGTACAGTGGGAAATGGAGGTTTTTCTCTCCTCTCACTCATTGAACCTGCCCTCTCATCATTTCCCTTGTATATTTGTGCTTGTCTCTGTATGGTATTCCTGAATTGCAATGTGTGCTTTGCTCTGGTGAGGCAGTACCATGCTCTTCCCACACTACTGTAGCACTCAGAGCTGGGTTATTATCTTTGCATCCAGAGGACTGGCGTTTCTGAGGCTCCCCGGTGTTTCTGTCAGGCAGCAGAAATTGGCTCTGTGTGCAGGGGTGGGATGCAATGGGAGACATAGAAAGTGCAATTTCCTTAATGTGTGCAAATACAGCTTGCTATCTTCCTAGGAAGAGCTGCCAATATTTACCCACTATCATTTTTACTGAATTTGGGGAGAAGAAATAAGATCGGAACGAATTTACAGCATATGATGATGTTTGCTGGTATGTTGTTGCATGTTTGCCTCTGACCATGTGGCCCATCTGCAATTCCTTGCCCCGAGCACCTGGAAATATTCCTTATTCAATTCTAAATCTCTTATGGGCAATGTCTGGAGAAGAGGCTGGGCAGGAAAGGGCTCCCTTAGGCTCAGTGGTGTGAATGCCTTGGTTTTGAGACGTAGGAATGAGCTTCCCCTGTCCTGCGCTTGAGTGCACAGCATGGGGCAGGAGGAGGGTTTGCCTTTCTGGGCTGGGAAAG
>NW_010552595.1:3377-3595 GCF_000687285.1 Phaethon lepturus
GTGGTAACTCTGGCTTTCACAGTGTGTGCTTAGGCTTAAATCATCACTGTTAAAGCACTGTGGTCTCCTCCGGTGGTGGGTGTCTCATCAGAGGGACAGGACCACACGTGGAGTAGCGTGGTGTAAACCCCAGCTGGGGAAGCCTGCGGTGGGGGCGGCTGCCTGTGCCGTGGGATAACGCCGCTCCTCCGCCGTACCTCACCCGGCAGCGCGGAGGG